>NC_091447.1:18201857-18321065 GCF_964237555.1 Oryctolagus cuniculus
CTTCGACGGCTTCACAGCCACACTGGCCAGACAGCCACGGAGAAGATGACCAGGGCTCTCGCCTACTGTCATTGCTGGCATCCAGGGGTGCTGTCTAGTCGACCCCGACACTGAGTGCTACAGAGTGGGGGTGCTCTTCTCTCTCCCTGAGTGTTTCCCTAGAAGAGCAACGTGATGAAGACAGAGCACTCTGACCTTGGCTTTGTCACTCACCTGTGTGGTCTGGCTTTGGAGGAGAAACCCACAGTGTGAGCTGTGTTCTTCCTCAGGTTGACTTCCCAGGCTTCGTACCCGAAGTAGCAGCACGCCAAACACCGCTGGTGGGGAGAAAAGAAAGGAAGTTCAGCCAACGCCTGGCTACCTGTGGCCATCGATGCCTCAGGTCACCCCGGCTCATGCCTGCGGATGGCCTTGGTGCATCCCTGAGATTTGTACCGTGGCTTTGGTCCAGTAACTTTGAAAGTGAACGCTGTTGACAGCGCGCTGGGCACCAAGACCCCGTTTGTTTCCTGCCCAGGACTTTTCAGTGGAGGAGGGATGAATGCTGGGGAGTGAAGGGGACTATGAAGGCCCGTGGCGGGGGGCTGGGGGTGCTCCTCTCCCCAAAATGCACGCATGTTCACAGGCGCATACACACATACACACACGGACGCACACACAGGCATACACACATGCATGCACACATGCACACACACACACTAGCTGTCTTCTCTTTCAACCTGCAGGCCTGCTGAGCCATCCTTTATTACTGCGCGGAGCTGCCTGGTGTTATCACTGCTGGCGGGGGCTGGGGAGCAGGGTACTAGTGGGTTTGCACTTGAGGGCTGTGCTCTGGGGCACTCCCCAGCCCCTCCTTCTGGCCCAGGAGAGGGCTGCTTTGGGCCAGAGAGGCCTTGTTTAAGATCAGAACCCCCGATGACTGGCACTCAATGTGAGGGTGTGGAAGGGTCAGCCCCCTGCCCCCTTGAGGCCTCAGTGGCGTCTGCAGCGCAGGCCTGCCGCCCTCCTCCAGGCACAGGTGTGCTTCCTGATGAACCCCTCGCACACGATCTCCTCCTCTCCGAGTCTGCTTCTGGGAAAACCTCACCTGTGACTGCTCTCCCAGAGTCCCCTGGGGCCAGGGAGCCCCTGCAAGCAGCAAGGGAGGAAGAGTTCCTGAACATGAGAAGGAGAGTGATGCAGTGACAGCATCATCCGTGTCATGGCGGATGCAAATCCAGCACACAGACCCCAGGCCCACCCCCTCCCTCTTTCCTACAAAGCTGCAGGTCTGAGGACAGAAACAGGGAGGCTGTTGCGGTGGTTGGTCCATGTTCCTTTGGTCATCACAGTTTGAAAGTCGCTGTGCAGCAAATCCTAGAGCCTTTAGTAAATGCTGGGGCCGATCTCCAGGTTTGGAGAAATGGCAGCACAAGCATGTGGTGGGAGGGGCTGTGGTGGGGAGTAGATCCTTTACTGCATAGGATTTCGGTGAAGTGGCTATTTCTTGCCTTATGTCTCCAGTTCCAAGAAAGAGCCTGATATGTGAGTTTGGAAAAGCAAATGCTCTCTTATCGATATACAAAAATAGGAGGCTAAAACCGGTTATTGGTTGTCAGCTAGCTCAGAGTGAGGGAGTGGGGTATGAGAGTGGGTGGGGAGGAGGGGGAGCAGGCGGGGAGAGGCAGCGGAAGCAAAGACAACTATGTGCACCTGCTCGTCTCTCAGCTGAGGGCTGTGATGGTGTGAGCTACGACACCACCTCCCAAGAGTGTCCATTCCCCTGGTGGGACAAAAGGAGATTTTCTTCCTCATAAATTTACTGACACAGTTGCTTTCTACTGTGGCAAGTGTTTCTGGTTTTCTGTTTATAGGTGGTACTATAAAGGGTTTTTTTTTTTAAATGCGTTTATATGAATAAAAAATAGATCTATTCTGATAGACTATTTAGTGGCATAAGTGGGCTGCAGATCATAACAGTGATCTATAAATGATGAGAGGTTTTTGCCTTTTATTCATTAATTTATTTGAGAAGCAGAGAGAGAGGGGGAGAGAGAGAATTTGCATTCATTGGTTCACTTCCCAAATGTCCACAATAGTCAGGCCTGGACCAGGGTAAACCCAGGAGCCAGGAGCTCCTAATGGGTGGCAGGGAACTTATCACTTGAGCCATTACCGCTGCCCCCAGGGTCTGCTTGGCAGAAGGTCTGGAGTCAGGAGCCAGAGCTGGGAATTGAACCCAGGCACTCCAGTGTGGGATGAGGAGGTCTTAACTGCCTGGCTAACTAGCTGCCCCAGTGGTGAAAGTTTAGGCATTAAATCTGTTGGGCCATGGTACTATTGATAATTAGAGATTGTTATTCAGATATTCAAATAGCAAATATTCAATAAAATATCAGATGACACCATCTAGACTTCATGCCAAGTTTTTTAAACTGCTTGCATTTCTGTGGTCGTTTTTTGAGGTACTGACACTCTCAGCATGCATCAGATATTGTTGGAGCTTATTAGTTAAGCCTAAAATCCTACAAGATTTAAAGGGAATTTTTGGGAAAAAAAATCCCCCAGACTAGAAGATTTCCAAACTCAATACAGAGGCACTTTAAGAAACTTGAAATTTGGTTTTCAAACTGTTTCAGTCACAGAACATTCTGTTAAAAAAGATTCTTACTAGGAAAGCCCAAGGTTGCATGGAGAAAGGCACAGAGAAGTGCATGGTGGGGGTGCTGGGTGCCTGGGGCTCCTCATGCTATACAGGGACGATAAACTGTCCCTTCCATTCCTTGCTGGGCACCTTTACCCCACCCAACCCCATCCCACCCCACCCCACCCCACCCCTGAGGCTGGCAGGGTGCCAGGCACTGTTGCAAAATCTCTGATCTGGAACAAGTTTCTTTCCTATCCTTTCCCTCGACGGTCATTTTTATGTATCATGGTTGATGGAAGTTGTTTTATGGTACAACACCGTCACTGTATACTCTTTCTGAGAGTACTACAGACATGCCTTGCCTAAAAAGTCAGGGGGAAAAGGTATAAATTCGGGGGGTGGGGTACTCACAAATGATCTAAACTATAGGCCCCAGGCAGGCCTGCAAGTTTCTCACTTGTTAATCATTGCATTTAGCAACACCCCTGGTATGTACTGGATGAGCAAACAAAGAACCAATAGAAGAAAAAGTCAGTGGCAAATTTTGAGAAATGGAATGAATGGAGCAAACGATGTGCACACGTTCAAAACTTGGAGTGAGTGAGTTATGATAAAGACCAGCTGGGGCCAGCACAAAGGCTCTGGAGGTGATGACGCTTGGAGTAAGGCAGTGGCTGATGAACTGTGAAAGAGAATGTGAATCCAGGGAACCCAGAGAAGGGAGAATCCTGATGCCAGGGAGGTTTGGGGTCTTGAAGACTGGAGGCAAAGTGGATTGAGATTTCGATCACAAAGGTGCCACGTGAGGGGTTGGAAATAGCCCCAACACTCTTCACAAAGCTGAGTGGAGAGTTAGCGCGTAGTACAAGACAGGAGTAGATCTGAAAGATGTAACTCAGCTGCCAACGTGGCTGCTCAGGTGTCCGATGCCATGGGATGCCAGGAGGAATGTCTGCACGCTCCGGGTGCCCTGCCGTGTTTGCCAGATCAGAGCCACGGACATGGCCCTGTCATTTGGGTCAGGTGACCAAGAGATAAGTGCATGTTCACATGTCACAGGTGCACAAACAGTCCACTCCTCTAAGCCACCCAACGGGCCAGGCCTGGGATGGTTCCCACCTCCTCTCCCCCAGCTCTCCCCTGCAGCCCACACCCTGTTTCTCATGTCTGACGCCTCTCCGTGCCTCAGTGGCTCCCTGGATGTCACGGTTGTCTCCCTAACTGGTTACAAAGGGCCTGGAGGTCAGAGTCTTACACTTCCATTCTACTCTCCAGAACACGTCTTCCCAAACCACGCTGGGGCGTCCTCCATGGCCAGCTGCCTGCCTAACGGCACAGCTCCCAGGGCTGCTCCTGTCCCAGTTCCCTGCTCATCCGCACCTTTTTTGGATCATCCAGCCCACGAAGTACCTCCAACTGGGTCAGGAGCTTTCTTTCCTGGAAGACGGAGGCAGAGCCTGATTTACTGGAGCCTCACGCGGGGAAGTCCCGGGGGTGTGGCATCTCCCCCTTGCAGAACATTCTTGCCCAGGTTCTCCGGGTAGATGCTGCAGCAACTTGCTCCACTGGGAGAGCTCTGCTGGCATCATTCTGAGCGGACAGTTTCAGCTAATTTATCCCACAGGAAAACACACACACACAGAGGTACATACACACAATATACATACACACATATACGCATATTACACACATATGCATATACATATATACATATACATGCATATACACTATACACATGCACATATAGACACATATGCACACATATACACACATATATGCATATACATACGCACAACACATGTACAAATGCACACATATGCACATATGTGCACACAATACACATGTACACATATTACACATGCACATATGCATACACACATATACATGCATACACACAATACACATATACACACATGCACATACAGACACATAGGCACACATAGACACATATATGCATACACATACATACACACAATACGCAGGTGCACATGCACACACACATATACACATACACACATGTACATGCACATAAACACAAATACACGTTCACCATACCAGAAGGCTTTGTGACCCAGCTGCGAAGGCAGCCCTGTGTGTGGAGCTGGGTGAAAAATAAACTTGCAGATTAAATAGTACGGCACGGTCCAAGGCCTTATCTTCCACCCGGAAACACAACTCACTCTTCTGAAAGATGAGGCCGGGAGGAGGGGAGGGAGTACCCTGAAGGGCAGATTCTTGAGGAAATAGATGGCTCAGCTGGGGACTGGCAGGTCCCTCACCTCCTCTGGGCCCCTGGGCTCGGGTCCAGCTCTAAGAGGCCACTGCCAAGGGCTGGGGGTGAAAAAACCCAGTTCACCGTCCGTCTCTCCTCCCTGTGTGAGTTCTGGTTCCCGTTTCCGCCCCCAGTGAGGGGTGGGGCCAGGCAGGAGGGGGACACTGCCTGGAGCTCAGCAGTGGAAGCTGGGCACAGCAGACCTGCCCCTTCCCCCGGGGGCGTCTTCATTAACCTGCTCCTACTCCCAGCCTCAAGTTTCTCATCTGAAAACCGGGCTGGGGATCCTTCCTTCGCGAGGTTGTGGCGGAGCACCAAGGCCAGCGTTGTAGAGCTCTGGGCACAGGGACCGGCACCTAGGAAGGGTTCCACAAATGCACTCGGCCAGCAGGTTCCCAGTAAGCACCTAGTATGTGCTGGGCATTGCTGCTGGCACTTGGGCCATATCCATGAAGGGTGGCCCTTGTTAGGGGAATTAGCCCCTGTGAGGTGGGCAGAGAAGCAGGGCTGAGCTTGCGACATAACCACAGTACTGTACTTTTATGGAAACCTGGAGTGAGCACCGTGTTGTTGTCTATACCCCAAGAGACACCTCTGTCCCTAGGGCAACGGCACTAGGACTCTGGAATGAAAAACTCTCCCGGTTGAGTCTGGTGCATTGGTCTCCTCTCCTCTCCTCTCATGGGGTGGGGGCATCCAGGGACGTGGCCAGTGCATCCCTCAGTCCTGCTCCCCACTCAACCTGGCCCCAGAACCCGCTCTGGACCTCCTCCTGTTCCTGCTCTAAGTCCTGGTGCTGTCAGCAGAGCAACAGGTTGAGTTTGGCATCAAGTGCTGTGCATACTTCCCTTGAGAGCAGTTTTCCCTCCATTGCCTGGTCTGATTTGCTGCAGAGCCAGCCACAGCTCCCACTGGTTAAGGTTCTAACAGCCAAGAGACTCGAGGACAGAGGAGACCTGTGGGAGTTAGGGAGGCACCCCCATTTCCATGGACGAGTCCTTGGAGTAATGACCACAAAAGCGTATGGGGGAGAGGAACACACTTGGAGCCACAGGGAGCTGTTTTGCTGGTTGGAAATTAAGAAGTGTAGGTCCCATGTCAGTTACAGGTGGGAAAGCAGCCAACAACAAGTGCTGTTCCCCATGTCTGTCTGCATTTTAGGACATCTGTGCAGCGATGCTGTTTCTATGGATAGAGACAACGTCTCTCCTAACACAGGAGAGCTGGTGGTAGTGGAGCTCCGGGAGAGAGAGCTATTGGGGTTTCCCAGGAGCTCCTGGTGCCAGGACTTGGATTCCAAGGTTGCCTACAGTCTAGCCTCCCCCAGCCCCATGGCAACAGAAGATTTCTAGCGACTGATAATGACAATGATAGTGGCTGGTGCCCATGGCCTCTTATGGGTAGAAAGAGAATTTACCTCTTGAACCACTTATAAATGCAGAAGGAGCTGAGGTCCCCAGACAAGAGGATTCTCTTCAGCACATCATAGCCTTAGTTAATGGCTTTGGAGACACCCCAGACCCAAGGCAGCAACTTCAGAGAGTAAACTTGCTCTCAGCCAGTTCATCCCAAATGCCTACCAATGAGTATCTCAGATTTGCTCAGGAGAAGCCATGTCTCACCTGCTACTAGCGAAGGGGCCCTGGTGCCATCCACTGCTGGCCTGTGGCTTTCTTCTGTTCTTCTACCCAAGCCTGGCCTCCCAGGACACAGCTACCAGGAAGGGGAGTGGCCAATCTGCAGCCAATGTCCCCCGCTTCAACTCTACTTAGTGATCTCCCCTGGCCTCCTCTCTCCTGTACCAGTGATAGCTCCAAGAGCATCAGGGACCGAAGCCTTCTGCACCTGCCAAGCATCTGCCCCCGCCCCGCCCCCCGGGAGGGGGATCTTGGCCCGCCCCAGCCCCCACTGCAGAGAAGGTAGCGCTGTACTCAGAACCTAAGGCTTCAGCTGAGCAAGCCACCCCCACTGCAGTTCTGCCAGCTCTGCGAGCATCCGGGCAGGCAGCCTGCTCAGCTGAGGGCTTTATCTCCTGCAGGGGGAGGAGGGAATTTAAGAGTCAGCCAGCCGGGACTGGATAACCCTTGAGCCCTGATGACCAGAACCCAGATCCCTGAGACCAGCGAGACTGCTGAGGACTTCTGCCACCTGGGCTGCCAGTTGAAGTCCTCTCAGATCAAGGAGGCCGCTGGCGTGGAGTGGGAAGGTGGCTCCCGCGCAGGTCTCTCTCGTGGGATGCGGGTGCTGTCCACCTGCTCCACGCCCCCCTCTCACCCGCATTTCTGCTTAAACGATCTCTAGACATGGCAGCTCTGCAGAACAGAAACGCTCGCTGCCGCCCGACCCCTGTCTCCTCTCGCTTACACAGGAAACTATTCCATTGTTTTTTCCTATGGCTGGGATTCTCACCACCCTGTTCCCACCTTCTCTAAATCAGCTGCAGGGGAAAACAAGATAATGAGTAATTAAGAAGCCACAACTGCTCTCACAGTGTTTCCTTAATAATTTATTACCCCAGTTTATAGGTGAAACACCACTGTCCTATGCATCCATTGTCTACTCATCTGTCCACTCAACTATCTGTCTGTCCATCTTGCTACCAAAACATGGTCACTGAATGTTTACTTTGAGCCAGTTTGCTGCTTTGGACTCTGATTCTGGTGCTGTTTCTACTTCGCCTTGACTATGAAGCAGCTCCATTCATTTGACAGTTCTTTTTGGCCACCTCCGTTGCACTGGTACATTCTACAGGTGTACAGCAAAAACAAGATAACACGCCATTCCTTCACGGGCTTCCATTCCAATTGGGAGTGACGAAAGAAAAGCAATGAAGTATGTAGCCTGCCGTGGAGAAGAATGAAGTGGAAAAGGCAGAGTGTGCTTGACCAATATGTAGATAAATTATTCCAGTAAGTCACCGGGTCATCAACAGAGAAGACATATTTTGGTTCACGGTAAAATATCCCATGGTACTTGCAATTTCTCCCCTTGATGTATTGCAGAAACTGCCAAGCTGTCTCCAGTCTCTTCTTACGGGGCTGATCCCGTCCCACGAAGTGCCCAAAGTTTTGAGATTTCCCTTGTGAACGGAAATAGGACACTCCGGCTTGGAGTCACCACCCACAGTGAAGGGGTGCCAGTGCAAGTGACTTCTATGTTCTCCGGCCACATTCCAACCAGCGATGCCTTTTCTTCCTGTTTTTCTTTTAAGATGTACAGCAATAAAACCTTATTGATTCAGCTCAGCTGTTGGAAATTTATGGTACTTTAGATAAGCTTTGGCCCGAGGTTGCCCTGAGGAATGGGTAGGTAAACAAATTAAGAATAAAAATAAGATTGCAAAAAATTACACTGCGTAATGGAATAAGTTGCTTTTTAAAATTTTCTTGAGTGATTTGTTTTTAAACAAATCAGAGAGACCAAATCATACTCGACTGGTAGGCTGGTTATAAATAATTCTTGCCTATTGCTAAAAGCCTGTTGCGTGCCTGCTAACCCCACTTTAAACTCACAACACGGTGCTTCAAGTCCATTTGGACTGGAGAGTAATAAAATAGCTTTTCCTAAACAAATATTCTAGTATTCACCCTGCAGTAAATTGAGACCTTTTACTCAAAGTGAGCTAGATTCTCATGGATATCACACATCTCCAATCTGAGCTTTTCCTGTAGCCTATTTCAAAAGACATATTTGTTCTGGTCTTATCACTTAGGTACTCAATCATGCTTCCCTTGTATCAGGCACCTCAAGGGCAGGAGATAACACCAATGTGCTTGGTTTTTAATAGCTGGAAATATGTCCACGTGAGGTTGGCTGTATTTACCCAATGCCAGATATCAGAGAGGAATGTGAAAAGTAAGAAATCATTGATACTTTCAAATACCTGGATGCTGGTGTCACATTCACAGCACACAGATGATGCCGTCATGTCAGGCTAGGGACATTTTGGGGGGCTGGGACTGGGATGGGCAAGGTGGTGGTGAACATCAGACTGGGTGGATCCCCTACGGCAGTACATCCTCAGAGGCAAGTGGTGCTGGGACTACACGTAGGAGTGCAACACCAGGTCCAAGGTTGATGGCCTGGCTCTGTTTCATTTTATTTTAAAATTTATTTATTTATTTATTTGAATGGTAGAGTTACAATTAGGGAGGAAGAAAGAGAAAGCTCTTCCATCCACTGGCTCACTCCCCAGATGGTCGCAACAGATCCAGGAACTTCAATCCCAGTCTCTCATGTGGGTGGCAGGGACCCAAGCACTCGGGCCATCTGCTGCTGCTTTCCCAGGAGCATTAGCAGGGAGCTGGATGGGAAGTAGAGCAGCCGGGACTCAAACCGGTGCTCATACAGGATGCGGGTGTGGCAGGTGGCATCTTAACCCACTGCACCACAACCCTGGCCACTCTCTCTCTATTCTATTTAGTGGCAATTCTTCTGATCACTTTTAGAAAAATTAGAAAATACAGAAATATAGCAAGAAGAAAAATCTTTTAAAAATCACCCCAAAGCACCCCCCCCAGAGGTAGTGGTTTATGATTTTTGATATATCTCTTGTGAGTCTCTTTATTACTCTTTTCACGCAAGCACATTTTAAAGAAAACAAACATCAGTATTATATTGTTTATCTAATTTCCTATGCTGCCTTTCCATTGACTACAATTAGGGCATTTTTTCATGTTAATAAACACTTCCTGAGAATGTAAATATCTGGTGGTTGCACCGTAATCAACACGTCCTCCCTTGGCGAACACTGAGGCTGCTCTCATTTTTTCTTGCTTATATAAAATAAACATTCCCAAACATGAGTGCATGCTAACAGCTCTGCTGGAATGCCCCGTGTTCAGATGCTTGGATACCTTCCCCAGCTTCCGATGGGGCTATGGAGACATAAGGCATGCCCCGGACGCTGATGACAGACCGCGGGCTTTGTCGCCAGGATGTTTGAGTCACCCTAATCTATTTCATGGAACCGATCACTGACCCGATTTGTTCAGTCCATGAGAATGAAGGTCACACCTCCCGGGGGCCCTGTGAGGGCTGCACCGTCCTGTTCTCCGTGCCTGCACACCACGCACGAAAGCCTGCTTGTGTTTGACGATCACCGCCGGCGGTGAGACGGAACTCCCTGCTTGCTGTTCCGAGCGTTGTGTGCGGATTCATTCAACTCTCACAACAGCTACTTTTACTGTCAGGAACTCTATTTTACAGTGTGAAAACCAAAGCACAGAGAGGGTAGGTCCTTCGCCCAGGATCCACAGCAAACAAGTGGCGGAAATGCGATTTAAATTCAGGAAGTGAGGTTTCAAACCCCATGCCCTTCACATCTCACACTAGCATTTTGTAGTGATGATTTTTTTCCACTTATTTTTGCATTTTGTTTTATAAACTTTCAACAACAAAGCAGTTTGGGGGTTTGTATCTGTGGAAGATGTATTTTCTCTCTCTCTCTCTGTCTTTTTGAGAGAGAGAAAGAGAGAGAGACAGAGACAGAGAGAGAGAGAGAGAGACAGAGAGAGAGAGTGAGAGAGAGAGAGACAAGGAGCTCCCATCCACTAGTCCATTCCCCAAGTACCCGCAGTGACTGGGATTTGGACTCATCAACGGTCAGAAGCTAGGGACTCAATCCAGGACTCCCGTGTGGGAGGAAGACGCCCAGCTGCTTGAACCAGCACCTGCTGCTTCCCTGGGTACACACCGACAGGAAACTGGCATCAAGAGACAGAGTCGGGAATTGAACCCAGTGATCTTCATGTGGGCTGTGGACATCGTAAGCTAAGTACTGCCTTGTTCAAGGCTATTGGTATGCCCTTTCTCCTGTGCTTAGAACAGCCACAAGAATTGCTCATCCGAGGGAAGTGGTTGTATCCTGAGATATGGGTAAGTCCATTATTTGCCAGTGGAAAAGATCCTTCTACCTGTCCTGTTCCAACAAACATCTGGGGGAAGTCCTGGAAAAATATTTTGCAATAAGCTCAATAGGGCTTTGATTGTAATACTTAACTCTTTTGTGGATGACTTGTCCATATTCCTGCATAATATTTTAAGCTCATTGGACGAAGGCATGGACAACACCTCGGGGCGCAGGCTTACAGATGAACTAGTACCTGACCCAGCCGTAGCTGTGCTGGCACCAGCTCTCACCGGCTCCCTTTTCTTTCCATCTTGTTCAGTGACTTTGCATTGGTAGTTTGAAATCAGTGCTGATGGGAATATCGAAATTACAGAACTCGGAAAATGTTTCAGAGTAGGGGCTTTTCATTTTCCTGGAACTGGATGTTAAATATTTTCCACATTCCACTGCCCACGATTGTTAGGAAACTCCCAAGAGGGAAGAAATCCTGGAACTCAAGGAGAAGAAATATTAACTCAGAACCTGCTCTCTTCCCTGGCTGGGCTTGAATCCTGTCTGCTGCTTTCTTTCATTGGGTTATTTCAGAGTCTGGGTGGACTTAATTAAGATCATGGAGATAGCTCGGTAGCTGGAGGGTGAGGCGGCTGAAGATCCAAGGCTGGTTGGGGCAGGAGGAAAGAATGGCAAGCAGCTCAGGGGTGCTGTGGGCTCAGGGAGTCCAGCTCTCCTTCCCCGCCCTCTAGCGTGGACAGCACCTGTTGTCCTGGGGAAGTGCCAGTGGCACCGGCTAGGAAGAGTGAGGGGTCATTTGCACACAGGAACAGGGATTAATAGATGAGTTTGAGCTGGGAACAAATCTTCGCCATCTCCTGGCTCCCCTCTGTTGTTTCAGATGAAGGAAACGGATCCCCCAGAGTGTGGACTGGATTTCCTGGGGTCATGGCGAGTGTATAGGAAGGATCCGGCTGGTCTGTGGGGTGACCCGTGTTCTCCATGTAACAGTGCTGGCTGTGTGACACTGGGCAGGTTAATTAACCTCCATGTGTTTTCACAGCTATCAAGTGGCGGTGTTGTAAGGATTCTACAGTCCAGGTAAAAGGGCTCACACGTAGCCAGCTTTCAGTAAACATTAGCGTAATTCAGCATCTTCCTCATGGCTCCATCCCTTTACAGCCAGGGAGAGAGAGTGGGAGTACAGAAATGAAAAATACAGTAATATCTTGAAAATCATAATACTACAAATGAGTAAGATCTACCATAATAATGTGCTGTTATATTAAAAACCAGGACATGACTCATTAATAATATTTTGAAGACCAGCATACACCTTGGTAGAACATTAACATTTTGAAATCTCCAGTCTAAGAATTCCTCCCCCGAACTAGACTGTATGGGGGTTTTAGTGAATGATTCACCCACAGCATTGGTTATTCCATTTCTTTTTTAACTTCAAAGGCTTTGTAGCTAAATGAGTAACCAAGTGAGCACCAGACAACTTGAGAGGGCACGTGCTTCCACCAGCGCTTTCTTGAGACTGCTTAAAGAGACCTGTCCCCTCATGGGGCACTTGGCTGTGATAATGATCTTCGGGGGGCCTCAACATCTGGGGGTGGCAACACCTCACCACTGCTCTGCCACCAGCAGTGAAGGGCAGGAGAAAGGCACGGTGGTCTGTCCAGCTGTGGACAAGTTCTAAATCCAGGGCCGCTTGATGGCCAGCAGCTGGCAGGAGGCTTGGCCTGCACCCCTCCTTCCTGAGGGCTGCCCACCCAAACACAGATGTCACTCCCTGTTAGCCAGCGGGGAGGATGTGTGGTAAGGGGCCAGAGGGGCTGTTACTGTTCACAGGGCTTGTGGTGGTGCGTCCAAGACATCACTGCCAATCTAATGTCATGGCACGTTCCCTTGTTTTCTTCTACAGGTTTTGCTGTTTTAGCTCCTGTGTTTAGTTGTCTGATTCATTTTTAGTTCATTGCTTTATACAGTGCTGGGAACATCTCACCCTTTTGCATATGGATATGCAATTTTCTCAGCACCATGTATTGAAAAAGACTGTGCTTGGTACCTTTGTCAAAAATCATCTGACTGTAGGGCCGGCGCCGCGGCTCAGTAGGCTAATCCTCCACCTAGCGGCGCCGGCACACCGGGTTCTAGTCCCGGTTGGGGCGCCGGATTCTGTCCCGGTTGCCCCTCTTCCAGGCCAGCCCTCTGCTGTGGCCAGGGAGTGCAGTGGAGGATGGCCCAGGTGCTTGGGCCCTGCACCCCATGGGAGACCAGGAAAAGCACCTGGCTCCTGGCTCCTGCCATCGGATCAGCGCGGTGTGCCGGCTGCAGCGCGCCGGCCGCGGCGGCCATTGGAGGGTGAACCAACGGCAAAGGAAGACCTTTCTCTCTATCTCTCTCTCTCACTGTCCACTCTGCCTGTCAAAAAATAAAAATAAAAAAATAAATTAAAAAAAAAATCATCTGACTGTACACGAGAAGACGCACGACTGGGTTCTTCGGTCCACTTTATTGATCTGTGCGTCTGACACTTTGCCAGCACCGCTGTTTCCGTGGCTGTAGCTTCGTAGTTAGTTCTGAGTCAGGAAGTGTGTCTCCCACTTCGTCCTGTTTTGTAGGACTGCTGCGGCTGCTGGTGGATCTGGGGATTCCATGTGAATTTTATGATGGGCTTTTCCATTTCTGCAAAAAATATCATTGGGTTTTGATGGGGAGTTCATTGGATCTGTAGATTACTTCGAGCAGTGTGGACATCATAACAATATGAAATTTCCATTCTGTGAGCCCGAGATACCTATTTCTCTCTATGTATTTTAATTTCCTTTAGCAATGTTTTATAGTTTTCAATGTACAAGTCTTCTGCCTCCTTGGTTAAATTTATTCCTATTTAATTTTTTTACACTAAAATGATACTTGATTAGTGCTTGTCACTACAACAACAACTTGACAGGTGCTAACTTTTTCAATCCTTATAATACAACAATCGGCGGATCAGAGAAACTGAAGCAAGAATGTAGAAATGCAGGGATAACAAACAGGCAAGCACATAATCTGATGCATAACACCATAAGAAAACCAGGCTTGTTAACACAGACAAGCATTTGTGTGTATGTACAACGTATGAGGGCAAGATCGAGGAAAGTAAACAGACATGTGAGTGTGAGTACGTGTTTGGATAAAGGTGTTTTTATTTCTTTTTTTTTTTTATAAGATGTATTTATTTATTTGAAAGGCAGAGTGACAGAGAGGGAGGGAGAGACACAGAGAGATCTTCCATCCACTGGTTCACTCCTCAAATGGCTGCAACGCTCAGGGCTGAGTCAGGCTGAAGTGAGGAGCTAGGAACTCCATCTGGGCCTCCCATGTGGGTTCAGGGGCCCAAGGACTTGGGGCATCTTCTGCTGCTTTCCTAGGGTCATTATCAGGGAGCTGGATCAGAAGCCAAGCAGCCAGAACTCAAACCGGTGCTTACATGGGATGCTGGCGTTGCAGACAACAGCTTAATCTGCTGTTCCACGATGCTGGCCCCGTGCGTGGATAAATGTTTTAACGCCCTTGTTTTAGCTGTGGCACATATCAGGATAATGTGAATTGATTTGTGTAATTTTTCTTTAATTTCCATATTTTGAAATTTTCCTGCCTTGTCATTATTTTCTTTTTAACACATTTCCACTCCTACCTACTTCATGTCTCCTGAAAGCGATACAGAGCATAGATTTAAATTTTAAGATAAACTACATTAAGACCACCCACTGGGATCTTCTTGTGAGTTTTATGAAAACCTTTTTAGGTAACTAGAAACACCCAATTATGGTGAAACCAGGATTTTGGAATTCTTAGCTAAATACTTATCCGGTTGATATAAAAATTGACTCTGAGCTTGTGTTTAGCCCGACAGTTAGGCTGTCCACATGCCTCAGTGGAGGGCTTGGGTTCCAGTCCCAGCTCTGGCTCCTGACTCCAGCTTCCTGCCCGTGCAGACCCTGGGAGGCAGCGGCCATGGCTCAGGTGATTGGGTCCCTGCCACCCACACAGTTTGAATTCCTGGCTCCTGGCTCTCACTTGGCCCAGTCCTGGCCATTGTGGGTATTGGGGAACGAAACAGCAGATGAGTGATCTCTCCCTCTGAAATAAATAAATAAATAATATTTTAAAACAAATAAAGACCCTTTGTTTTGAAAAACTGATTTTACAAAGCATTTGCTTTCAGAACTACTCCAGGATAAATATCTTGGGGAAATCTTCCTGCAACTCCCGTCTTTGTGCTGAGATTAGGCCAGAGAAGCCTGTTTGGGGATGAAGCCCGTGTTTCACAGTATCTGCGAAGCAGACGAGAAGTCAGAGGTGTCAGTGGAGGGAGGCAGCCATGGTTAAAGGCCCCCTGCCCGAGACGATGACAACAGTCAGCCTGAACAGCAGACTCCAAGGAGGCCAAGCTCTGTCCCCGAGTCACCAGATCCGAGGTCTCCTGACTGTGGCCTCCCTGGATTCTGGTCGTTAGTCAGGTAAGAGCTAAGTCCCACCTGCACGCCTGTCTCCTAATAACTTCCAGGCAGTAGTTGGCCACATCCTGCACATGTGCACCTGGCCAGGCACGGGCAGCCTGCTCTGCTGGCCTCTCTGCCAGGCACAGCACAGCAAGGATGCCCAAGGCCAGCCTCAGGGCATAAGTGGACTTCAGGCGGGCAAGCGAGGGGTATGAGTCTAGGTCCAACCACACTGTAATTGGAGAAGGGAAGATGCACTAAGAAGAATTCCTAACTACATCGGGGGTTTGAGAAACAAGGCGCTGGTGAGTAAAAAGAACTCTGAAGAACACAAGGCTAGCAAATGCAAGGAGCAGTCATGCATGCAGGGCTGGAACCCAGATATTGTTGGAGCAGTGTGTCATGGCTGCGGCTCACTGACTAGCAGTGTTATGGTCCTGGGCCAGTAGAACCTTCTGGAAATTTGCCACCTGGAACTTGCCAGAAACTGCTCCACCCTGAGTGCTGGAGAAAGCTGTTCACAGGAGGGGGTCTCACGGGAGGAACTTACCCTGGAACTCCCCCAAGCGAGGGATGGCAGGGAAGCTGCTGGCTGCCTGGCACTGGCCCTGCAGTGGGCACTGGGGAAGCTGCTCCAGTTGGTAGCTGGGCAAGCCCTGGGGAGCCAGGGGGCAAACCTCCTTTCCTCCAGCCATATCTCCCCAGCACCCTCACCTTCATCCCTGCCAGCGAAGAGGAGAAATCACTAAAGGGCCCAGCTCCACTTCTGCAGAGAAGACAAAAGGATGCACGTGGAACTGAGAGGCAACAGACTGGTGGGAGCTTGGGAAGGGAGAGGATCCCGGGTGGGTGCAGAGGCGGGAAGGTGGGAGAGGCTGCGCCGGGTCCTGGGCGTGGCAGGGTTTTGTGTTGCCATCAGAGTGGGCTCGTCTGTCTCCACTCTGCTCAAGCTCAGTGTGCACTCCCAGGGGTCAGTAGTGGCTGTGTTTCCCGGCACGGAAAGCTCTCAGCACAGCCAGGCTCAGTAAGGACCCTGGTGGCCTGTGACGCTTTTGGATTCAGAGTCGATATGAGCCAGCAGGGCATGCTGCCTGCATCTGAAAACTATTATTTATTTATATTGATTTGAGAGGCAGAGAGACAGGGACATACAGATTGAGAGAGAGAGAGAGAGAGAGAGAACGCATTCCCATCCACCAGTTCGCTGCCCAAATGCCCCCAACAGCCAAAGCTGGACCAGGCCAAAGCCAGGAGCCTGAAACTCCATCCAGCTCTCCCAAGTGGAAGGCAAAGACTCAAATACTTGAGCTATTACTGGCAGCCTCGCAAGGTGCACATTCGCAGGACGCTAGAATTTGAAGTGGATCTGGGACTCCATCCCAAGTACCCTGATGTGGGCTATGGGCATCCCAACTGGCATCTTGACCACCAGGCCAAGTAGCCGTCCTTGCCTGTGTTTTTGGAAATGGAGCATCCCAAACATGGGAGGTGGTTCCACTTTACTGCCTCTGGAATTTTGTGTGCGTTCAAAACTCTCATTAAAGGGTGAAGGGCCAGGATGGCCAAGTGTTTGAAAACTTGATTTTGCTGCTGTTGCATCTGCTGGCCAGGCCTTGGCTCTCAGTCCCCTTCCCTGGTCACGCTTTGCACATTGCCCAGCTGACTCCATGCACACCCGTGTCTGCAACGACCTCTTACAGCCCTATCTCCACCCCGATCTCTCCCGAGCTGCCACCACCTGCTCGCAGCATGCGCACAGCGGCCCTCCCCGACTCCCTCTCCACGCCTACTTTCCTGGTTTGCTGTCTGTCTTCTGAGTCATGGGATCCAGGCAAGCCAGAAAACAGGGTGGAATTTCCCTCTCCCCTGTCCACTGCTCCCACATCTGAGCCTAAGGATTTGATGTCTTGGCACCTCTTCAGCGAGTCCATGTCTGACCATCCCCACTGCTACCACCTCGGGTAAGGCCGTGGGCATCTCTCCCCTGCTTCTCACGACGTCGCTCTCTTCCCTCTTTTCCCTCTCAAGTCACTTCCACATAGAGCAGTCAAGCAAATCTTTCTAACACTGAAATATTAGTATATCACTCCCCTGCTTAAAGCACTTTGGCATGACGTGCAAATGCCATTCCTGATCTGCTTCTGGCCTTCCTCCCAGGATGATCTTTGATTACACTCCCACCCTGCCCTCTCACCCCTCACCAGCCACTCCAGCAATGCCACTGGGTCTTTGCATGTACTGTTACCAGGCCTTGTTTCTGCCCAGTGTTGCTATCTCCTCTGAGTAGACATCCAATGCTCAGCTAATCTCTTCCTCCCTATAAGCTCTTTGAAGGCGGGAACCATTACCCACCTTTGCATCACAAGCACTCATCATGCTGCCTAGAACTGAGTAGCAACTGGATTGAACTGAGTTGACTTCTTAGAAAGATTCACTTTTATTTATTTGAAAGGCAGTTACAGCGCGAGGGGGAGAGATAGAGGGAGCTTTTCCATCTTCTGGTTCACTCTCCAGATGGCTGCAAAGGCTGGGGCTGGGCCAGGCCAAAGCCAGGAGCCAGAAGCCAGAAGCCAGGAGCCAGGAGCCAGGAACTCCACCCTGGTCTCCCACATGGATAGCAGGGACCGGATCAGAACAACTGGGACTTGAACCTGTGCTCTGACACAGGATGCCCGAGTCGCAGGCAGTGGATTAGCCTGTTGCACCACCAGCCGGCCCAAGTTGATATTATCCTGAGCCAGAAGAGGAACACGGGAACATGGAACATGGGACAAAACAGGGCAAGGACCACACAGCTGCTGACTTTGAACCCCATTAAAGTGCTGTTGTGCAGAAGACAGAATGCCGTGTTCCTCATGAGGAGTGGAAACCAAGACAGAGGTGGATCCATGGAGGTCGATCTGAAATCCACGTAAAGATTTCAGCAGTCACGTTGGCTTAATAATGGCAGCCTTGGGGAGTAACAGGTACCTGCTCTGGGAAGTGTCCCCTTAGCCATGCCCACTAAGGCAGGTGCTTTGAGCCGATGGAGCCTGAAGCCCTTCTGAACCTATAGTTCCAAGATTGGAGACACAGGTGCATGGAGGAGCAGAGCGGAGCAAAGCTGATTCCTGGAGTTCTTGGGGGGCAGGGGACAGAAAGCTGGAGGTCTTGTGTTTGGTTCTGTGAATGGGCAGAGTAGTGCATCATGGGAACCCGGCTTTAAGCAGCCAAAGCAATGCTCATGGCATTAGGGAACGTGGGGCTCCCAGGTTTCAGAACAACTGGCAGACAAGTCAGGACGCCACTCTCGTGCACCTGAGACGAGGCACCGACCCATGGCGGAGGTCTGATCACTTGGGCTGCGGAATGAGAGAAGGCTTTGTTTATAAGCTCCCTTAACACTCCCCAGCCTCATCTCCAAGATCCGAGTGGGACCGTGGCAGAAACATGGCTGCTGAGGCACCAGCGAGTAGCCCTGGAGCTCTTCCTTGTCCACCCGTCAGGGGGCGTCTCAGCTGGGTGAGTCTGAGCTCCGTCCGCTGGGGGCTGAGCGGCTGCAGCGGTGGAGATGGTAAGAGACACCTTCACAGCTTCCGGAGGAACCCGACAGGTCATCAGTGACGGATCCTCTGTGTGAGAAAGAGTTCCCCCTACTGGCTGCCGGAGCCTGCTGCCTCCAGGTGCCTGTTCATTGTCGCAGATGCATTTGCGATTGGGAGGTTAAGCACTGGAAAGGCACAGCCAGGCGTGATTTTGTTTTTCTGATCCAGTTAGAGGTTCTTGGAGCCTTCTCTTTTGTTCAAGACGATATACTTTGCTTTCTGTTATATAGACTCATTTGGTGGGTGTTAGCCTAGTGGTTAAGACCCAGATCAAAATACCCAGTCCCACGCTGGAGGGCTTAGGTTCAATTCTGTCTCTAGCTTCAGATTCCAGCTTCCTGCTGATGCAGACCCTGGGAGGCAGTGGTGACGGCTCAAGTAACTGGGTTCCTGACACTCACACGTCCCAGGGAGACCTGGACTGAGTTCTCGGCTTGGGGCTTCAGCCCATCTCCTGCTGTTGCAGGCATTTGGGCAAGGAACCAGCAGCTGAGAGTGCTCTCTCTCTCGCGCTCTCTCTCTCTCTCTCTCCCCCTTCTCTCTCCCTCTGCATCTTGAATAAATAAATAATGGAAATAAGTGGGATTGCACAGTGTGTCCTCTTGTGTCTAAATTCTCCCCCTCAGCACCACCGTTTGGAATTCATCCTTTGATGGTGTCCAGTGGTTTTAATCGTTTTATCGCCCAGTAGTATTTCACTGTACAAACCA
The DNA here is from genome assembly GCF_964237555.1 of Oryctolagus cuniculus. Classification (NCBI taxonomy): domain Eukaryota; kingdom Metazoa; phylum Chordata; class Mammalia; order Lagomorpha; family Leporidae; genus Oryctolagus; species Oryctolagus cuniculus. Next base: position 18,221,391 of record NC_091447.1, read on the forward strand.
CTACATGTTTACTTGCCAGTTGACTGCCATTTGGGCTCTTTCTAGTTTTGGCTCTTTTGAATAAAGGTGCCAAGTTCAAGTCCCTTTTGTGGACACATATTTTCCATTCTCTTGAGAAGATATCTGCCAGTATACATTTAATTTTATAAAAAATTTCCAAGTAGCTGTGATCCACCAGTAGCACATGAGAGCTCCATTTTCTCCACATCCACGCCAACACTTGGCATTGTCAGCCTTTTAAATTTTAGCCACCTTAGTGGTCATATTGAATATGTGACAATCATTGGGTTTTCACTCTTTTGCTGGTAGGAAGGGCCTGAAGTCTTTTAAAAATATATTTTTAAAGATGTTTTTCATTGTGGTAAGTGATGCATGACATAATTTGCCATCTTAATGCTTTCTGAGGTACAGGTCAGTGTGTTCCACATATTTACATAATTGTACAATAGCTTTCCAGAACTGTTTCATCTTGTAAAACTGAAGTTCTATACCACCGAGAATAACCCCCGCTTCCCTTTCTGCAGGTGCCTTTTACAATCATACCTTTAAAAAAAGAGTTATTTATTTATTTGAAATGCAGAGTGACAAAGAGAGGGAGAAGGAGAGAGAGAGAGAGAGAGAGAGCGAGCGCTTCCACCTGCTGGTTCACACCTCACCTGGCCACAATGGCCAGGACTGGGCCAGGCCAAAGTCAGGAGCCAGGAGCTTCATCCGCATCTCCTGTGTGAGTGAAGGGGCTCAGGCACTTAGGCCATCCCATGCTGCATTCCTGCATGTTAGCAGGGAGCTGGATGGGAAGCGGAGCAGCTGGATCCAGTGCTCTGATAGGAAGCCAGTGTCACAGGTGGCTTAGGTTAAAGCTGTTGTTCACATGCTGGCCCTCTCTTGGAGCTCTTGCAAAATGCACCCCCCTCAAAACTCAATAAGAAGTCAATAGAAACCACCACATCATCTGATCATGTCCTGAGCTCAGCTGTCACCAAGACAGGCTGCGTGTGAAGCTGGTGAATCTGCTGACTGGGGGAAGCACCTACCTGCTGGTACCGGCCACGCTAACTCCCAGTGCCTCCAATCTGAAAAGGCCACAATCTGGAACCCCAGATCAGACAGCTCTGATGCAAGACAATGTCAAGGGCAAGGAGATGCTCTAGCTAAGCCGTGTTCACTTAGATCTCTCCCGGGGGGGAGTGAAATAACTGGGGCCCTCAGATAACCTCCAGTGTCGTTTGAGCCAATAGCTTCCAGAGATTTGGCCAGATCCCCAGACGAGTAATAAAATGACATGGTCCGATCTGTAGCTTTGCACGCTTCTGCTGCCTGTATTTGGTGGTGGTGGTGGTGGGGGGGTTGGTGAGTGGTGAAAGGGCTAGGATGCCGGTGTCTGTGGGGAGGAAGAAAATGATCCATGTCATCTTCAGAATGGAAAGTTTGTCTCTGGACTCTGGAGCAGACGGGAGGAAGGAAACCCAGGTCATAGGATCCCCCGGAGAGGGGCGAACATGGGGCAGGGTGAAGAACTGCCTACCCCCATTCTAAATGTACTTTTTCAAACAGCAACGAGAAAGAACGAGATGGAAGCGTGATGCAGGTGGAGGCTGCGAGTCTGTGTGCATCTCCTCTCGGCTCCTCCTCCCGAAGACGACCCGGTACCATCGTGAGGGGCGGTCCGTCTCCGGAGACCATTTCTGATCACTGCAGCCAAGTACTTGGGGGAATGCCAGGCACCCTTTCCTGACACTGTTCTCTGAGCACTGTCGGCAGCACCCCCTCCCCCGCCCCAGCCCCTGGCCTCCTCTCCTGCCATTATCTCTGTCTCATGGGACCCTGTGGACTCGTCCCCCGCACTTGTCACTCTGGGCTTCCTGGGCTTCTGTGCTTTTCCTCCCTTTCCAGGACATCGTTGCCGTCCCCTCTGCCCCTCTGCAGGAGTCCCCACCTGGACACTTTTCCTTGGTCTTTCCCCCAGTAACCTCATCTGCTTCCTCCATCCCAGCTAACGCTCTAAGCAGAGGTCTTTGAGTTTCTTGGCTGTGCCTTTCGGAGGGCAGCTGATCCTACCCTCCTTGGCGCTCCCTGCACCTGTCTACACGCTGGGGCCCTCAGCATCTCGCCCTAGACACAGTAGAGGCGCAGAGGATGTTTCTTGGGAAGGGAAGCAGTGTCTTCCCGATGGATGCTGGGATTGCTCATCTGGTGGCCAGGCGACAGTGTGGTGAAGGAAAGTCAATGAAACCCAATACCCCTCCCTGCCAACCTACTGCCCTAGCGACACTCCTGGCCCTGGACATGTGGCAGTGGGGCCCACGCTGGTTCTCATAAGTGACAGGGCTGGCTGTAGGAGAGGAGTCCGGGAATAATTGAGTCATGATTGGCACCCCCTGGGCCACTGCGAGCTGAAGAGAAGCGGGCGCGCCAGCATGTGCCTCTTCCAAGTGGCATCTCATTTCTCGGAGGTGACTTCATATTGCTGTACAGGGGCTGGCACGCGGCTTCGGGGGGCCCACTGGGAGTCGCACCTGAGCCTGCTGCCTGACTGCGGCAGACAGCTGCCTAGTTAAGGCAAATTTTACAGTTAAATTGTGTTCTGCTTGGGAATTGGAACTACTGCAGAAGGACAAATGCAAATGAGATTCCAGCTCAGGGCGGGAGACAGCCCTGCCAGGAGCCCTGGCGTCTCTCGGGTTCTCCAACTATTGTTTCAGGGAAACTTACAGGCCCTGTTCCAAGGGCTTTAGCAGGGGACGGAAGCAGCTTTGGTGCAAAGCGAAGAACAGGGCCTTAGAGACGTGACCATGGCGTTGTTGTGATGAGCGTAGGCACCAGCTCTCACCTGGTCCCAGCAGCCAGCACCCGCATCACAGGCTGGGGAACCTTGGGCAGGTGAACTTTGACTCTCAGACCTCACTGTCGTCATCTGTCACTATGGATACTAAGATTTGCCTTGTTAGGACTTTAAAAAGTACAAGTAACCCTCAGGCCGGTGCTTGGCGGATCAGAAGGCTGCATCAGTGGCAGCAATGTCCCCACGATTGCCACTGGACAACTCTGAGACAGTGGGCAAGTCACTTAACACCATGGTGTCCTTTCCTTCAATTCTTGAGGTTGGTTTGTGAGGATTAAGCAGACACATGAAGTGTTTAGCACAGGATGGGCTTTCGTAGTTGATAGCTGTTATTATTATTATTAGTAGTAGTAGTAGTGTTGTTGTTGTTGGTGGTGGTGGTGGTAATGGTATTCTAAGTAGCTGGACATCAGTAGGCCTGTTTCACTTCTGTTAGGATTCCCTGGAGAAGGCCATTCTGCTGACCACTATACCCCCAATGCCTTGGTCAGTTAGGACTCTCTGGGGAAGACAGCACCATAAAGAGCAAGACCAGACCAGGTGAGCACGAGGGCTTAGGGGCAAGATTTTCACGTAGGTTGGATCTAGCCCCCTGCTGGGAAGGTTGTGGAAATAGCATTTGCATAGCTAGACTGCTGGTGAGGGCTGCTGTGCGAGCAGAGCAGAACACAGAGGAGGGGACTCCCGCACCTTGCCAGTCTTCATAAAAGGTAGCTGTGGGGGCTGGCGCAGTGGTGTAGGGAGTAAAGCCGCCGCCTGCCGTGCCGGCATCCCATATGGGCATCGGTACATGTCCCAGCTGCTCCTCTTCCGATCCAGCTCTCTGCTATGGCCTGGGAAAGCAGTGGAAGATGGCCCAAGTCCTTGGGCCCCTGCACCCATGTGGGAGACCCAGAAGAAGCTCCTGGTTCCTGGCCTCAAATCTGCACAGCTCCGGGTGTTGCGATCATTTGGGGAGTGAAACAGCGGTGGAACCTTTCTCTGTTTCTCCCTCTCTATCTATAACTCTACTTCTCAAATACATAAATAAAGGTAGCTGTGGTGATTGAGAATGTGGGGCTTTAATGGGTGATTCTGGGGCAAAGGCTTAAGAGAGGGAGGAAGAGGAGAGAATGGGGAAAGGGGAGGGGGTGGGGAGAGGGAGGAGGGAGTTTCACATAACCGCACCTAAGGGAGACTTTAACTTGGCAAGAAACCCAAGCGTGGGCTGTAGCTGCTGTATGGGCCTGAGTGAACAAAAGTTCATGGACATGGAGCTGAAAGTTAAATTTATTTTGGTGCAAAAATTTTGAAATCTGTGTGTGGTTTTCTTTTCCATGAACTTGTTGAAGACCCCTTGTATTTCCCACAGTGCCAAGCAGAACATCTGAGAGACAGAAGGTCATCGACGGATACTGACAGGGTCAGGGGCTGCCCTGGGGAAGGGGGTACACCCCGGACTCCGCACAGACGGGGAGTGGTGCCTGGGGAACCCTGGACGCAAAACACCTGCCATTCTGTGCCTTCCTTTTCTGCGACCCCAGAGGACCTGGTCACTCTCCATGGTGAATGGCTTGACGCTTTACCAACGAGGGTGGCACAAATGTGGGAGTGCCTAACTCTTGTGAGAGCGACAGCAAAGCTCATGCCAAGTTGGTGGTGTCTCCTGAGCCAGGGAGTTACAGTCCCAAGGGAGAGGGAGGAAGAAGGAGGGTGTCTTCCTCCCTGCAGTGCTGAGAGAGCCACCCTGCAGGCCCACTGCGAGGGGAGGGCCGGCAGCTGGGAGAAGCCCAGCTCTGCGCCGTCTGCTCATTGGCCGCACGGCAGCGGGAAGGAAGGGCTGTTTGTTTTCCTCCCAGAGCAGGAATTCTCAGAAAATCAATGCGCCTTCATTGACAATGCACACTAAGTGATTGAAAGGCCATTAAACCCATTAATGGGGTGCTCTTTAAATAAAATGAGTCCCTAAAAGGGATCTTAGACTTGGCAAAGTCAGAGAGCTGACAGCATGCTGGCCTGCCCAGGGACCAGCAAGTGCCAGAACGAATACCGGCGGGCAGGAGGGGTGTGCAAGCAGAGTGAGGGGCCGGAAGCCACGAGTACCGCTGTACGTAAAGGACAAATGTGGCCAGACACGCCTAACGGCTTCAATTTTGTTTTTGACGGGATTTACAAAATCTGTAGATGAGGGAAACTTTGCAACTTGATTTCAATTAAACATTTGGCACTGCATCCCTGCAAATTTCATGCACAAAATTAATTCAGATTGTCTTGGATGAAAGTCTGGTCACATGGGCTGAAAATTGGCGGGCGTTCCCTGCTGAGCAGAGCGGGAGGAAGGCGGCCTCCGAGCCAGCCCTGGTGGTGAGGATTCCTCCTGATCCCGTCCCACACTGGGGCTCCTCACTCTCTGAGTCCCCCCGGGGATGAAAATAGCAATCACAGGAACAGCTTACATGACGTCATTGCAGGCTGCTTCCGGACCCCTTATCTCACTGAGACCTTTGGCTCTTTCGGCCCCTGATGTGAGGGTTCTTCAAACATTTCATGGAAAAATGGAATTACAAGGTAAGTTCAAGGGTGGATGTTGGGCACAGTGGCTCAGACACTGCTTGGGACGACTGCATCTCATATTGGAGGGCCTGAGTTCGAGTCCCAGTTTCCTAAGGCACACCCTAGAGACAACAAATGATGACTCCAGTGCTAGGGCCCCTGCCACCTCCATGGGAGACCTGGGTTGATTTCCAGGTTCCTGGCTTTGGTCTGGGCCAACCCTGGCTTTCTCAGGGGAAAGCGAACCAGTAGATCAAAGATCTTTCTCTCTCTCTTTCTCTATGCCTGTCAAATAAAATAAATAAAAAATTTTTATGAGTTAATTTTAGTGTAAAACGTGTTGAAATCCATGCACCATTTCTCCGGGAACTTCTGGAAAACCCCCTATTTCCCCTCCTCCTCCTGTCTTTCCTCTCCAGCAGCTCCTCAGCTGTGCCGAGCTGCTCAGTGCAGCTGATGAAGTTAAGGGTCCAGGACACAGGGCCCACAGCAAGTGTTGGGAGAAGCAGGGAGCCACAGGGGCGTCCCTCCCAGGCTAGGCCAGCTGCTCCCCAGTGCCTTGTGGTCCCAGGGCACTGGACCTTGCCTCCGCCCACCCAGCCAGGTCCTGCCTGGGCCTCCCACACCCCAGAGTGGCAGATGCCCGGGGAGACCTCACTGAGACTCATGCCCTCAGCATGAGTCTGAGGCCGAGCAGCCAGGCCCAGATGCCCCATTTGAGAAACAGTGAGGACCCCCTGTACAGCACTTGCGAGAGTGAGGATGGTGCGTCAGCTGCACCTGTGCTGTCCCGTCTTCCTGGACAAGCAGACAGTCAGAAAGTGAGCTGAGTCATAGGAAAGTTATTTCTGGCACCTCTAAACTGTGGAGGCATCGCTTCCTCATAGAAATGCTTAGAAAATACGGATCGGGAAACTGAGGCACTGAGAGTTAAGGGCGAGGAGCCAGAGGGGACTCAGGCAGGAGACACACACACACACACACACACACACACACACACACACACCCGCTGAGATTCTGCCCGTCTTGAAAGGCAGGGAGAACCTGCTGGTTCAACTCCAAGTTCCTGTTTCTTCTACAGGAAGGGCCGCTTGGTGACTGTGCCGAGAGTGAAGAAAGTTCTGGAAATAAATAAGCCCTTCCTGGGAAGGTACTCATATTCACAAAGCGCTATTTCTTTTAATGATGTCAGCATTCAAAACTCGCCTCATTCATTCATTCATTTGTCCTTTGCTTATTCAATGAACATGCGTTGGGAGCCACACCGTATCAGCTCGCCGAGGACTGGGGGTAGAAGAAAAGACAGGAGAAAAATCTATGCCCTTGCCTTAGGTGAAGTGTGTATAAAAAGCACTTACCATTTTAAAAAGGTCCATTTGATCTGATAATAATTAAAAAAAAAAACCAATTCCTTGAAAGACTCTAGAAGAATGTGAATCGGCACACAAGGTATCTACTCACAAAATGCACGTATGACACAAGCAATATCCAGAATACAGGAGGAACTCTTATAATTCAATAATAAGAAAAACTCAGTTTTTAAATGGACAAAAGTATGAACAGTAGCTTTACAAAAGAAAACACCTAAATGGCCAAAAAGCACACGAAGAGATGTTCGACATCGCTCACTGTCAAACCGATGGCAATGAACATCACAATGAGCTGGCGCTACATTCTAGCTTACCCTTGACAGTGGCTGAATCTTGGAGACCGACAATACCAAGTGCTGGTGAGACTGTGGAGCCACCGGAACTCTCAGCATTGTTGATAGGAGTGCGAAAGGGCCCAACTGCTTTGGAAAACAGTTTGGCAATTTCTTGCAAAGTTAAACACACTCTTAGCTTATTACTCAACCTTTCCGCTGTGGTTCTTGCTGGTTAACCAAGATAAATAGAAACACATAGCCACACAAGAATTTGCGTGAGTGTCCCTAGTAACTTTATTTGTAATAAACAACCAGATGGACAGCTTTCAAGTTGGAGGCATGAGTTGAAGGATATCCACACAACGGAGTACTGGGCCACCACGAAAGGCAAGAGCTAGTGATTTGTGAAACAAACACACTGAGTGACAGAAGCCACATACCAGAGGCTACCTGATGCAGGCTTTCATGGATGTGGATTCGTAGAAAAGGCAAAATGAATCTACAGTGGCAGAAAGTGAAGCAGTGGTTCCCAGAGGTTGGGAGTGGGAATGCCGATTGCAAATGTAAGGAGAACCTCTTGGTGATGGTTTAGTTACATGACAGGTGTTCACAGTGGTCAAAACTGATGGACCTGTGTGCTTAACATGGAAGCATTTTGAGCGTAATTAGACCCCTGTAAAATCGATTCAAAAAGAGAAATTAAGCGGAGGCACTGCAGTGTGGCGGGCTAAGCCTCCACTTGGCAATGCTTTTAGACACATACAGGAGAGCTGTTCTGAGTCCTGGCTGCTTTGATTCCTGTCCAGCTTCCTGCTGTTGCATCCTGGGAAGAGGTAGGTTATGGCCCAAGTGCTGGGTCCCTGCTCCCGACACGGGAGACCTGGATGGAGTTCTGGATTCCTGGCTTCAGCTTGGATCAGCTCTGGTTATTGTGGGCATTTGGGGAGTAAATCAGCCAATGGGAGAGCTCTTGCTCTCTCTCTCTCTCAAGTGGATGAAAATAAATAAAACTTCAACATTTTAAAAAAGAAACATCAAACAAGCAAAAGGTAATAAAAAATAAAAATACCATTTGATTTTTATCAGGGGCTCAAGATGCATGGGCTAATTCCTAAAGCAAATGTTCTTATGAAAGAAGACAGAAAACTGTTACCAATAAGAAAAAGTCCGCATCTTGACCATGTTCTCCCTGCAATCCCTGGCTTTGGGAAGCAATGATACATCCGTCACCCGAGCACGAGGAAGAGGGGATGGGAGCTCCATCCAGTCTTTGAGGGGATCGCTCCATTCCTACTGATGCAGGGGTTTTCCTGCCCAGATGCCCGGGAGAGATTGGCCATTTTTCTTCTTAGTCCCACAGCTGCATACATACTGGGCTCTCAGCTCCCCTCTCCTTCTTAGGGGTTCCAGGAGGTACAGAACACAGATCCACTGGCCTTTACCCAGGACAGGAGAGGAGAAAGGAATCTCCACAGGGACTTAACAAAAACGTCTGCTGAAGAGTCAACTTATTTTATTGTCTGGCAAAACCGCGAAGAGTTTATAAGCAAACAGACTATTTTTTTTCTTTGAGCTTTATATTTCATTGACAAATAGTGTGTATTTTATAACGCAGGCTGCTGACATCTGTTATAAACAAGGCTCTGAAATGGTATTTGGACAAAGGGCTAGATGAAAGTGCCTTCGTGCTGTGGGAGGGGCGTCTGTGACTCACATGGAAAAGAAAAAAAAACTGCATGTTCCAAGGGCTCCCTGGAGGAGGAGTCCACAAGGGGCTGAAAGGGAAGGAATTAACAGTGAAATCCAACCGTGTGGACTTTTTGGAACCTGAAAGTTGGCAGAGGTGAATTTTTGATTCTGGTTTTCAAAGAGGATGGTCTCTTACGTGACCCACACGTGAAGGGACAGAGAGGCAAACAGCAAACCCTGCCTCCCCGTCCCCTGATATCCTGGGCTGTGAAGCAGCAGGGGGCTGACGCTGCACAGCGGGGTAGGCTGCTGCCTGGGACCCCGGCGCCCGAATCAGAGCAGTGGTTTGGTTCGAGTCCCGGTTGCTCCGTCCAATCCAGCTCCCTGCTAGTGTGCCTGGGAAAGCAGTGGAAGATGGCCCAAGTGCTGGGCCCCCGTACCCACACGGGAGACCCGGATGGAGTTTCAGACTTCTGGCTTAGACCTAGCCCAGTCCCAGCTCTTGAGGCTATCTGGGGAATGAACCAGCTGATGGCAGGTGCGCTCGCTCTCTCTGTGTCACCCTGCCCTTCAGATAAATAAATCTTAAAACAAATAGTGAAGCAAGAGATGTGATTCTTTGTCAGTTCCCTGAGCACAGGAGCCCCCACCCCTTACCTGGGCTCCCGTGTGGACACTGGGGTGCATTCACTAGTGCTGCACGCTCTTCTCAGGGGGCCCTCAGGGTTCCACAGCGGGCAGCCGTTACCCCTGCAGATGGTGCGTGGCCTGTGGGATGGCCCCAGCGCCCGGCATGACTGGTTATGAACGGGGATGGGAGCGGCTGCCTGTGTGTGGTGGGGGTGGGGCGCTTGCAGGGGAGTGCTGTTCCTAGCCAGAGATCCCCAGGAGAACAAGGGGGCTCTTTCTCAGGTGGAACCGTGAGTAAGGGGAGCTCCCCAGCACTCAAGGTCACTTTCTGGGCCCACTGCCTGGGCGAGCAAGGCTTCTCTCTGTGAAAGTTTTCTTCAAAACAAAGGCGATTTCCAAAGTTCTGTCCTTGGTGCTCACCTCTGTTCTTAGTGCTTAGCAGTATCATCCACCCCAAGGCCTCATTCCTCATCTCGATCCTTCCCGGGTCTCTCTGGCCTGGCCTTGAGTCTGGGAAGGGGAATCCAACCCAAGCAGGGCCCTCTGGGCGCGTATAGTCAATACAGGAGCCGCCTACGGGCCTTGATTGGGTGGAGAGGGGAATACAGGGGTGTGTGCAGGGTGTAGGGCGAGGCAGGACGAGGGCAGGGTCCTGGGGTCAGGGCTGTGTTTGCAGAGTGTGCATGATCTTGGGACACGAACAGGGAGTTGCCCAGAGAGCAAGGAGCTGGTGGAGGAAGTGCACTCTGGGTAGAAGCATCATCGTAAAGGAAGGCATCCCAAGCATCTGGACTTGGATTCTAATATTAATAAGAATAATTACTTATAATATTATTAAGCAAACCCCCATGTTACTCTTACCATGTGCAAGGTGCTACCGAAGCTTTCCAAGCCCAGGCCAAACGGTGCTGCTCCCATGAGACCATTCCTGAGCCTCCTCCTGGAAGCAGCTCTGCCCTCCTCTGCACTCAAGGCCAGGACGCGTGGTTTTCTCCCTTACTTCGCAGCACAGTGAACACAGGGTGCTAGGTCTCCCCTCTTTAGCCGTAAGCTCTGAGGGTCTGAGTACAGAATCGAGCTTTGGGGCTCAAGCACCCAACAGAACACCTTGCACACAGTCACTACTGAAAAAACTGTGCTCCCTGAATGAGTGAGGGGGTGGATGAGGGAGTGAGTGGTTTCTGCAGGTGCTACTGTCCTGGCCTGCTGTCACTTTTCCTTCTCTGAACCAGTGGTTGACATTTGGGACTCAAACTATATCTGCAGTGCAGGACTTTTATCAGAGGACAAGACATGGCCACCTTGTCCCACTTCATCCAGGGTCACTGCATTTTTTTTTTTTATCTTGGCCAAAGTTAATAAACGCTATGAACCAACCATTTTAGTCATCCTTCACTTCCCTAAATCTCCTTTCTTCCCATAACCCCACTCTAGCACCAGCTTTTCCACAGCTTCCTGTTTTCCTATCTGCTGGCTTCTGGGTGCCCCTGGCCCCAGGGTGACAGTGCCTTTCTGGAAATCACTTCATCCTGATGGTGAGCACCCTGTGTTTCACCCAGAGAAATGCAGAGAATGTTCTGGAAGCTCCTGGTACCCAGTGTCTCTCCGCACCGTAGTTCCTTTAAAGTCCCTGAGTCGCCCGCATTGCCTACATGTTCCATCTCTCCCCCACCTCTCCCTTGGTGACACATACATTATGTCCACATTTTTAGTCTCATGGTTTTCCCCGGGAAGGGCTCAGCAGGTCTACAAATCAGCTTTTTCTTTCCTTTACATTCTGAGCAACACTGGGCTCGTCCCCATCTCCTGTGTCAGGAAAAGCTCTCGGCTCCGTGTCTCACTGTCTGTCTGTCTGTCCAGCTCCATCTCTCCCAGCCCTTATAGGAAGTTTCCCTTCAAGTTCCCTGCAATAATTTAAAACCCCAAACTTCTAGGTTTTTTTTTAAGACTTATTTTATTTATTTGAAAAGCAGAGTGACAGGGAGAGGGAGAGAGAGACAGACAAAGAGATCTTTGTTCCACTGGATCACTCCCTAAGTGGCTCTAATGATGGGGAATGGGCCAGGCTAAAGCCAGGAGTCAGGAGCTCTACCTGGGACTCCCACATTGGGGGAAGGGACCCAAGCACTTGGCCACCTTCCACTGCTTTCCCAGGCCATTAGCAGGGAGCTGGACCCATGCTCCTATGGGACACCAGCGTCAGAGGCGGTGGCCTTTAGACTTCATTTCATGAGCGTATTGATGGAGCATATATCAAGTGCCAAGCCTGAGTGAGTGGCTCGGTGGATGGGAATGTGGTGCTGAGAGCCCTGGGAGCAGGTGGGGAGGTGCTGAGAAATGTCAGGGCGGAGCCGTCCAGCGCTGAGGCCAGGATGCAGTGTAGAGGGGTAAGACCAGGCCCTCGGGTGCCTGCAGCAGATAGAACATTCCAGGAACACAGAGGGGGTGGAGCCCTGGCCTCTGGCCCTTTGGTCTCTCTCCGGCTCTGTTAACTTGGGCACTTTGCTCACCTGTCGGGGGCTGTCCCCAGCTCCACCTTAGGCGTCTTCAGAAGAAAGCTGCTGTCACTTCCTCCTGCATGCTTTGCAACTGCTGGAAGCAGGAGGCAGGAGGGGAATGGCCTAGGCTGGGTGGGAGGCAGTGTCCACCAGGGGAGGGGAGGGGGGCCTTTTAAATGGAGTGGAAACTTTGTCCTCTGGGTAAAGAGAGCTCCATTCCTGCCTCCAGATGAAGGCACAGATGATCAATAGCTTTTGGCCTGGGTGTGGGGCTGTCCAGGCCACTAATAGCTCTGGGGCCATTTCCACCCACGTGTCTCCCCAAAGCTGTGTGTGCAGCATTTCATAGGTCCTTGGCTTCTCTCCCGCCATCTGCACAGCCACGGGGTGAGGGGTGTGTTCTCTCTCTCTCTCTCTCTCTCTCTCTCTCTCTCTCGACATGGCAATGTGTGTTAGGTTGCCTTGGATTAACCAGGCAACCATACACCTTTAGAAGGGAGCTGGATCAGAAGTGAACAGCCAGAACTTGACCTGGCGCTCAGATTGCATGCTGGGGTTTCAGCGGCGGCCTCTGTGTTTGTTTTTGAAGCAAATTGACTCTGAAGTTAGCTCTCTTTTTATGGGCTTCATTTCTTACACTTGGCTGTGAGGGGTATCTAGAGAGTGAGCAGGACTTGGTTCTGCTGGAATCGGGCGAGGTTGCCATTTGTGGGTGGAAGGAGATGCCAGCGGGGCTGCACAGCAGTGGGTGGGCTGCACAGCAGTGGGTTTGCCTCCCTGAAGTTTAGACCCTTGGTTTGTGAGTCCTACACCAATTGTAGCCAAATTAGAGCAACTGGCTCATTTGATTTTGATGATTTATAGTCATTTTCTGTGTTAATTTTTTTTTTTTCGTATTGCGGTAGAGGAGGAAGAGAAACCCACCATTTATAGAATGCCCATTATGTTCTGGGCTCTTTATGTGTGTTAGATAATTTAATTCTCACAATATCTTGTGAGGAAAGCATTGTAATCTCTACTTCACAGACGGGAAACCTGGCAGAGAAAAAAGTGTCTTACGATCACAGGTGCAGCGTGTGCAAGGTGTATTAGCAGGAAGCTGGAATGGAAGCAGAGCAAGCGGAACTCAAACCAAGCACTCTGATATGGGACACGGGTGTTCCACGTGGTGACTTCACATCTGGGCCAAACACCTGCCCTGACAGTTGTGTCTCTCGTTGTAAATAAATACACGGGCACCTGAGTTACAACACTGTTCTCTCTGAGACGTACTGGTGTGAAGCAGCGTCCCTGAAGACTATCATTTTGCAAATAGAGGAAATGATGTTTCTACAGAACTGAGGCCCACATCGGGGCAGGTGTATTTTTTAAGGTGAATGCTACTTTCAGACTGAGTGGCCAGGTGGTCTTTCTGGGTCACACCCTGTGTCGTTCATTATGGGCATTAAAAAAATAGTCAACTAGCTCATGGACACTGACAGTTTCTTCCTTAGAACCCCAGGAAGTTAAGTCATTTCTTCCACTGAGCCAACTGCGTGTGCTGACGGCATCTGAATCCTAAGTGTTACTTCTTCCTTCATGGCCTGAATTCTTAGACATCTTTATTTTACTAAGCCAGCAGGCATACCAGTGCCTGGGTTCAAATACCTCTGTAAATATCCCACCAAGGAGCTCGTCATCCGGATTCTAATGGAGGCAGCCCAGTGAATAAAGGGTCTAGGGAGTCCCACGAGGCCAGAAACACGATGTACAGGACTAGTCTAATTTCTACAGAAAGTGATCAATAAGCTAAGGATGGAACCGAAATCTCAGGAGTGTGCACTTTGAAAAGAACGTTATTTTGACCACTGCTTTGATTTATTTTAGCCTCAATATTTAAATTAGATCAAATGCCAATTAATATTAAAAGAGAGATATTAGATTTTATTGTATCAAAAGCGTTCAAGGGAAGGAGGGCCTGGGTTTACAAAGGTTAAAAAATACTACATTTAAAAACACAATCAGGGGGTAAACTCAATTGCCTTCAAGACCAGATAGAAAGTCAGTTGTATGGCAGGATTGGAAGGCACGGGATCAAGCTGAGGAAGAGAGATTGGCCATATTCTCTTATCATAAGCAGATGAGACTAGGCAAAAATGATAAAAATAAGGGCAAAATATACTTGGACATTATAAGATGTGCTTTTGACCAACCTGCTAGTAAAAAAAAAATTAAAAGGTAAATTGTATCTAGGAAGCAAGGGAAAGTAGAACAGATATGAATCCATAGGACAGAGTGAAAGCTGCACTCAGAGGGAAAAGTGTAGCCTTGAATGCTTGTATCAAGGGTCGGCAAACTTTTCCTGTAAGGTTTGAGAGCTTTGTGGGTCATACGGTCTCTAATGAAGAGTCTTTTTGCTTGGTTTGGTTTACGACCATTTAAAAATGGAAAAATCATTCTTAGCTCTCAGATTGTATAAAAACAACTGGTTTGCTATGGTTCTGACTTGGCCTGTGTGTAATATTTTGTCAATCCCTGCTTCTGTTATTAAAAATGGTCAACTAAAAAAATAATCTAAATACTGTTCTTAAGAAATTATACAACCATGACAACACCACACACACACACACAAAAATAAAATTATAGGGACGGGGCCAGCACTGTGGCGCAGTGGGTTAAAGCCCTGGCCTAGAGCGCCAGCATCCCATATAGGCGCCAGTTCTAGTCCTGGCTGCTCCTCTTCCAATCCAGCTCTCTGCTATGGCCTGGGATAGCAGTGGAGGATGGCCCAAATCCTTGGGTCCCTGCACCCACATGGGGGACCTGGAAGAAGCTCCTGGCTCCTGGCTTCGGATCTGCACAGCTCCGGCCGTTGCGGCCATCTGGGGAGTGAACCAACAGATGGAGGACCTCTCTCTCTCTCTCTGCCTCTCCTCTCTCTGTGTAACTCTGATTTTCAAATAAATAAAATAAATCTTAAAAAAATTATAGGGCCTGGTGCTGTGGCACAGGAGGTTAATCCTCTGCCTGCGGTGCCAGCATCCCATATGGGCGCAGGTTTGAGTCCCGGCTGCTCCACGTCCGATCCAGCTCTCTGCTGATGGCCTGGGAAGGTAGTAGAAGATGGCCCAAGTCCTTGGGGCCCTGCACATGCATGGGAGATCTGGAAGAAGCTCCTGGCTCCTGATTGGCCCAGCTCCTGCCGTCGCCACCATTTGGGGAGTGAACCAGCAGGTGGAAGATCTTTCTGTCTCTCCCTCTCACTGTCTGTAACTCTACCTGTCAAATAAATAAAATAAAAATATTTACAAAAATGAACTATAAAAGGAAGTTAATAAAGTCAAAAGTTGAGATAAATGGATAGAAGACAAAACAACTGAATGAATGAATCCAAAAGATGGCCGTCAAGAACAAAAAATAGAGAAACCCTTTGATGTTCGACTAAGAAAAAGGAGGGAGTGAAAGTACACAAGATTAATAACGAGAAAAGAGGTATAACTATGGATACAGGAAAGAAAAAATGTAAGAAAATGCTACATCCAGCTCTCTGGCAAAAAATTTGAAATCTAAGACAAACTATTTCTGAGAAAACATTGCCAAAATTGATCTAAGAAGAAATGAAAACCTGAGTAGGCCAATTACTGTAAGAGAAAACTGACAAAAGATTTCCCATTGAATAAGGCACCGGACTCACATGGGCTCATAGGTTTGCATACTCGTAAAAAAAAAAAAAAAAAAAAAAACAGATAATCCCACTAGTTTCCCAAAAACCATCCAGGCAATAGAAAAGGACAAAAAGTTCTATGAATTTATTTTCTTACAAAGCAAAGTGCTGGGGCCCAGGTGACATTTGGGGGAGAGGCTGGGGATTCGTCTGTCCTTCCTGACTCAGCACTCAGCCTGGGCTTTACAGTTATATGATCTTATGTGGGAATTTCCACAGATGCAAAGAACTGCTCTGTGATGTCTCCTGGATTTCCGAGCAATTGATTTGAGAAAATTCCCATTTTCAGTAAAATTGCTCTGGTGGACATTAATTCAGCAGCCATATGAAAATCGTCCAGATGAAGCTCCCAGACCCAGCTGTAGCTTTGCATCCGTCATCACAGCCATGGGTGTGGCAGGTGCAGCAGAGCAGCCCAAGGTTACAGAAGCCGGTGAACTCCTGGACGCACCCCAGGGGGCCCATGCTGAGAAAGTCCTCTTCTTGTCTCGGATGACTGCAGATTTCTAGCTGAACAGAAGTCTTCTATCCCATAGATCTATCTGTGACCTCAGGGCTTTCTGTTCCTAATTCACCAAAACATAAACGCACCTAGACAACATTCGCAAGGGGGCCATGCTTCCCAGCCCTACCTGACGCCCACCTGCCGCAAGTCTGTCACAGCGCCCCCTGCAGGTGGAACGAGGGGTGAAGATTCAGACAGCTCAGAGGGGAGCCACCACTGCACTGAGTAAATCGTCATTAGTATATAAAAGGGAGCCAGGGCCTCACTACCCTCGTTTTTATGATGAAGTAAAATAAAATGGAAGGGAAGAGTGAGAGAAATGATTGCTTAGTAAACGGCCTCAAACTTAGCACGTGTTTATCTAAGCGTCTCCACAAACATAACCCTGGGTGTCCGTTAAATCAGCAGGCATGGCAGTTGGCACTTCTGGTTACAGACCGTTTTATGGTCATACATCATTCATCGCCATAAACGCCGGTTGCCCTCTGTCCCTCCACCAATCTGGATCTGGGCAAGAGCAAGCAGAGCCGGAGTCTGGCCATTTTCTTCGGATGTCTCGCAATTTCCACCGCCTGGGTCAGCAAGATGTCACAGAAAATTAACTTCCCTGGCTTACAAAGAGCGCCTTCCCCTCCCCCTCCCCACCAAGGAGCAATACAGGATTTTAGGCTAAGATTTTCCCCATCACAAGCAACACCTTTGGATGCACGTGGAGGCGCAGAACCCAGTGTGACAGCCCCAGCTCTGAACCAATCGACCAAAGGGACGCGGGGAAGGCGCTGCTAGCCCACGCCTCGGCAACAGACTCCCAGGGCCCACCCGGAGCAGCGTCTGGAACCTCCCAGTGGCTGACCTTGGTCTGTCCCTCCTCATTCCTGCGAGTTTACATTTTTTTCACTCTTCACCTTTTTACCATCACCTTGGCATTGAAACGGAGATGCTGCTAAGCCTGATGACCAACCCTGTTGGGCCTTGCAAACCACATATCTTGGGGTTCCTCCCAGATGTCTTCGCCTCTGGGATAGTATTTGGCCTGTGGGCTGCCCTTTATTCTTCCTTGACTCCTCCTTAATGCACTTCTTCGTTATGGCTAAGGCTCAATGGCAGTTGTCACAGCCTGTGGGTGCCAGGGCGGTCCCATCTGGTCCCCACTCCATCTCTGCTCAGACCTCTTGCACGTCTTCCAACCTCTCCAGTCATAACAGGCCAGGATCAATTTTCCAGTGGCAGCTTGGAAATAATAGTACAAAATGTATATTAATACAGAAATATATTGTGAAACTGTCCTTAAACAAACAAATGAGCCACTTTAAAATATTACTGCTATAAATGACCATGACAGTAGCACAGCACATATAATAAAAAATAACTGCTGAAGAGAAGCTGCTGAATTACTATAGTAATAAACCAGATGTGATTATTATCATTTAACACGGTCATTGAATACCATGAATCCCTGAAGCCATTAAAATATTTATGATTAAACATTTGCTATTCCTTATAACAGAACATATAGTTGGGTACTAAAAAACTGTTAAAGTATTATTTCAGCTAATATATGCCAGTTCTTTAATAGAGGTCAACCAGCATTGCTAGAATCCCTCCAAAGAGAGGTGAGCAGCTGCTTCTCCATATCCTGACACAGTTTAGAACGTTTATGTCAGTATTCTACACTCTCATGGTACTGGGCAGGGTGCACCGATGATGGTTCTGCAGTCAAAGTATGGTCCCATTCTGCATGTTCATGGACGGGGGAGGGCTTGGGAGCTGTTCTAGAAAGCAAGCAGGTGTAGCAGGCACTTTCAGAGTCCTGCCCATGCTTCTCCGCTCCTTCCTGAGCGCCCAAGCAGCTACACCAGTCAGCCAAGGAGTTCATGTCCCTGGAAGCAGCCCCTAGCCATGGCAATGGGAGCTGGAGAATATCTTGGCCAAATGCGTGGCTGTCTCTTGGTCTCGAAATCTGTCCCTTGGCTGTGCTCTTGGTACCCTGGCTACTTCTCTGATGATGGTTTTCAGTTAAAATTTTAGTTGGGTTGAATACGAGCTGAAAAAATGTGTTAACAATGTCTTCTCGAATTTAACAAGATGCTCCCACACCAGGGTGAGTCTTCCAGGGTTTCTGTCTCTCTGCTTGCTCTCTGTTTCTTGGCAGTTCTGGCTTCATCAGTGGGTGGGAGTGGTTGCCAAGGAGGAGACTCCTCCACCCATGGCACACTGCATCCGGGTACAGCCCAGTGTTGTCCTACTCGGTGTCAGGAAGAAGCACAGAGGGAGAATCCTTCAACACAGTCAAACTGGTGCTGTTGGAAGATTTTAAGCATTGATGCTATTTTGGCCATCAAATTTGGAACTGGCGCTTTCTTTTCAAATGGACACCAACAGTAATCACTTTTCCTTATCTCTTTAGAGCCAAACGATGTTTTTGGAAAAATAAGCCACTTGATTCGTTTGAACTCCACTATGGAACAGTGTGGCCGGAAAATAAGCAGCAAGTGCGGAGATGTGGATTTGAGTTACAGATCTGTTCTTCCTGCTGGTGCGGTGCAGAAAGTACACACCACCGAAGTTTGGTGCTGAGTAACTTGCCAGAGGCCGTTTTCTCCTTCGTGAATGACCATGGCAATTGTATAAATTGATATATGTATAGGAAGCACCACCATATGGGGAGCAGGTATTTAATAAACACTGACTTATTAAATGATGGATGAGTGGTGGATTTACCCATTCTGAATCTGTTTCCACAATAGCTTGTGACAGCTCAATTCTTGGCATAAGTTGCTACGTATTGGGAACCTATCTGATTCCCAGCATGTCCCACTTGATCGTCTCATAATAGGATTTTGGCAGAGTGATGTGTCTCCGTCATGTGGATTCCATATCTTCCTTCACATCTCCAAGTTCTATTTGGATAGGTCCACCCGATTCTCATTGTGGTCTTGTACTTGTAGCTTTAATAACTAGGCAGTGGTCTGGTATATGTGCAGGAAAACTCTCAGAGCTTCTGAGGGAATTAAAAACATTTTCAAAGACCCCTGCTGGCTCAGTCAACCCTAATGAGCTATTAGGTCATTAAAGACTCTTTGCCATCAATTAGTCATTAGATCAGCAGCCACTCATTAATGAGGGGGCTTTCCCATTTAAAGGGACAGTACCTCTAGAAAGCAAATGAACACCTGCTGGCATCTCTCAAAGTCTGAAGAGGCACCTCTATGGTCTTTTGAATTTGTCAGTTAATCCAAACTCTGAAGCGATGGCTCATCCAGTGTGGCTGCTTAAACCTTCAGGGAAACTTGACTTAGTAGGAATTGCCAATGGAAGAATTGGGGGGGGGGGGGCGGCACTGTGGCACTGTGGGAAACTGACTCAGGCTCTCTTGTCCATGCTCCTGTTGAGCCTCATTGTCTGGACTAGAATTTCTGTGACTTCCTAGAGGCTCATGTCCTCATGCCTCCCATCTCATGTTCCTGCTGACCTCTGGATTCTTCTGGAACTCCCAAGGCCACTCTCTCTCCTTTGCCACATGTCACCAAGACATTGCCCATTTCCTTGAGGGCCTCCAATCACGATCTGTCTGATGTGTAGCACGTGTTACCTTGCAATCTAGACTGTCAAATACATAACTGCTAACAATTGAGATTGGACATCATCTTTCATAATGGTTCCTCTATCATGCCCACCCCAAGATAAACCTCTCCGTCAGCTCGCCTCGCAAACAGCTCCGTCCAATGGCTAGGCGCTCTGGCGCTTGATAACAAAACACTCCTCCCTCACCTCTGCTTCTCACTGCTCCCCAAACAGGGTTATTATGCAGAACAGATTACCTCCTTCTTGTTGGATCCCAGCTGAAAGCAGTCCAAATGGTCCATCTAAGGACCTGCCGAAGTGGAGGCATTTCTCTCCCCAGGGGGAGTTCTGCCACAGCTCAGCCAACAGACTGTTTGCCCCAGAGAATTTAAACATTTATGCAAGCATGCAAGCAGAAGGTGCATTAACACTTGATGATCCTGTTGTTTTCAGGAGTTAGAGTGGGGAACTCCTTTGCCCATGTTAGCAGACACGGGGATCTGTTTGCCTTAGGTGGTGTCGAATGATCCCACTCCAGTGGGAGGTGCTCAGAGGGAAGCTGGATTCACTTGCGACAAGTGAAGGAGATGGGGAAGGTAGAGTTCCCTCCCCGAAGCGGTCTGCCAGGACTCTTATAAGAAGCGTTAGGGAAGTGTCTAGGCTGTAGGAAACGGGGTGCAGGAGGTTCTTCCTGCTCAAGCAGCCCACACCTCCCTACAGCAAGTGTTCCAAACTTGGGCTTGCACTGGCCTCTCACAGGTTTTCTTGGCCGGCTGGTGGTCTGGGCCCTCCGAGGACAACGTTGTGAGATGAGCTTTCCAGAACATGCTCTGAAAAACCGTCTTGAGCCAGTAAACCGCGTCGGATTCTCTGCCCCTCTTCCTGTGCCTCCTCGAGCCTAGAGCCCTTGGTTGCATTCACACCATGTTGAACAAGGCACTGCACTTCCTGGAGTAAGCTGTGGTCCCCTAAGGGGGTGCCAATGTCTCTTTCTATGAGAACGCCTTTCTCAAGCCACAGAGAGCAAATACAATTCCAGAGGCAGCTGCTGGTTAAACCTCTGCTTGCAACACTGGCATCTAACACCATAGCACTTGTTCAAGTCCCGGCTGCTCCGCTTCCAATCCTTCAAGCTAATGTGTCTGGGAGGGCAGCGGAAGATGGCCCAAGTGCCTGGGACCCGCCACCCCTGTGGGAGACTTGGATGGAGTTCCTGGCTCCTGATTTTGACCTAGCTGTTGAATCCAATTGGGGAGTGAAGAAATAGCTAGAAGATCTCATTTTCTCTTTCTGTTGTCCTGCCTTTCAAATAAATAAATCTTTCTAAGTAAAGATTGTAAATAAAACTTTATCCTATACCTTAAGCAATATGGTACCCAATGCATACATCTTCATTTTAGACACGCTGCTTACTTGTAATAAGCACGTAAGAATGCTTTGGGAGAGCCATTCTTCTGGATGCCCAGATTCAGTGGGGGAAGATGAGGGCTCTTTTGGAGCGGGGAGACCTGAGTTTGATTTATTTCTGCCCTAAAGAAGCTGGTGCTTGATTAAAAATTCAATTGTTTGTGATTTCCTGAGATTCTCTATTAATTTTAAATCATTTGTCTTCAAATTTACTTTCATGTTCTACAGACAACCTTATTGCTTAGTTCTCTTCATCAACAAGAATTAGAACCACAGGGTAACGCTCACGTCTTCTTGCAAGTGAAATGTGACCATTCTGTAATATTAATTTCTTTAGGAATCATAGGATCATACTTAGCAATAATGATCACAGTTGATATGCTGATTTTTCTTTTGTTTTGTTTATTGATTTTTCCTTAGAAGCCTTTTATCTAAGGAATGCACACTTCATACATTTTATAATGACGACTTCTACAGTTTTTGTGCCATCAGCAATGCAAAGTCCTAGTTGCACATCATCTCACTTAGTCTCCCAGGGACCCCATGAAGCTGAGATTGTGGAGTCCCCTGGGATACACTTGGGAAACCCATCTCCTGTCACTCATTGCCACCTGCTTCGGGAAGGCTTCCCCCGCTACCACACCTGTCACACTTCATTGTAAATGCTTGTCTGTCTGCCTGTCCCACTAGCACTGTACAAACAGGAACCATGTCTATGTCGATACCTTTTACTTGCTCAGTGTCTGGCATGCAGTAGGTGCCTAACAAGTGCTAACAGACTGACTGGACCAAGGAGTCAGTCTAGAAAGGACTAACAGACTCAGCCATGCAAGTCCATGGCTGCTGGACTCCGGCCTGTGAATGTCCTGGAGACATTCTGTCTGCCCACCACCCCTCCCAGCTCCCCAGCAGAGACACTGCCTCTGTTGAGACACTAACGTCCTTCCTGCCTCAGGGGCAGCGAGCTGTAACCAGACCTTTGTGGAAATCCAAGCCCAGAGGCGAAGGAGCTCTTGTCTGTGGGGCCAGGTGGATTCCTCCACACTCTGTGCTGGGCAGCATGGAAAGTGAGGAGGGAGAGAAAACATGAGGAGGCTGCCCAGGGTTGGCGCCCAGCTGCTGGGGTAAGGTAGCCCGGCCAGGCCTCCCCTGAGGCAGGAGAGCAGCCTCAGACTCTCGGAGCCCGGCCTTGAGGAAGTCTTCTCGTCCAAACGCAGAGAGACGCGGCGAGCTGAGATGCTGTAGAATTGAGGACGCTGGGGGTTGTGCAGAATTTCTTTTCTTAAATGAAAAGCCCAAATAAAATAAATAAATGAAAACATAAATCACAGTGTCTTCTCCAGGCTCCTGGCTGGAGGAAAACAAATTAGAAAGGGCTTGAATGAAAGGAGTATTGAAGATGCTTGACTTGAATTAAGTGGTTTTATATTTTAAAAGCACTTTGTTGGGTCCTGTAAAAATAGCAAATAAAAAGGTAGTAATATCCCCGGGCTCCGCAAGGCCAATGCCAGTAATAAAGTAAGCTTGGGATGGGGGCAGATTTTAAGAGTATAAACTTCAGTAGCAGAGAAAGGGAAACGGTTTGGCTTAGAAACACTTTCTCTCTTAATAATTAATGATGAGGTGCTACGTTTTCAAATAGATATCGTGTGTCTTTCTACCTCTGCCCTCTTTCCTCTTAAAATGGTCTCCAATGAAATTTTAAAGACATAACTTGAAATTTTCTTCCCTTTTGACAGGCAACCTAAAGGAGCTATGTCGGCTATCAACCAGTTGTCATCTGGGATCCATTTTACAATCTCTTTATTCATAGTTTGAGCAAAATTACAGAATGACAATTATAGCCCTCGTCCACGACAGGCGTCAAAATCTGCTTTGCAATTCCTTTTTGGCCTGCAGTTTTATTAATTTAAAAATAAACATTAGCTGGTGAGTTTAGGTATTTTTACAAGTAGACAGAGGCTTTGGCGATGATTCTTAGGAAAAGAGTTAAAAAGAAAATCACACTGGAAAAGTTACCAGGAAAGAGCGAAACGAACTTTCTCCTCATTAAGCAATGGTTAGGTCTTTTTGTTTGTCAATGGCAGGTGGGTTGTGCAATTCCAGTGTAATTTCAGAAAGCCATCTTCTGAATGTAATAAACATGTCTGCAATAATAGGATTCAGAAAATAGCAAAATGCATTCCAGACGCCCTTTGATTGTGCATACAGAACAGAGAATTTAGCTGTAATTGGCTGTAACACAGTTATGGACAGCAAATGACACACTGTGGAGTTGGGCGATATGGCAGCTCTGATTAGGGATGGTACATTTCGGCCAAACAGCAGAAATGAAACGGTGGCACGGATGGCGCGGTACAGCACCTTCCTCCCCTCCCCTCTCCCCTCCCTCCCTCCTTCCTGCTTGCCCCTTTCCTGCCTCCCCCCCATACCTGCCTCCCTCCCTTCCCTCCTTCTCTCCTTCCTTCCTCCCTCCGTCCCTCCCTCCTCCTTTTTTAATCTTCCCTCCCTCCTCTTCTCCCTTTTTTTTTTTACTTGAAGTATCATACACCAGACTAGAGAACTTATTCAATTATTATGCAACTAATCAATTGTCAGCCAAGAAGACATTCTCTTCAGAGGCCAACAATTGTATGGAAAGGAGAAGTAAGAGTCCACGGAGAATTGGCTTTGGGAGAACTAGATGTAATTTGAATCAAGAATTATAATAGGAAATAAACCATTACAATAAACAAGGAAACATGTACACAATTACTTTCACGGTGTAATTTTAGTCACTCTAGTTGAGAAAATAAAGAGATAATACTGACCGTAGCACCTGGGTATTTAATGCAAACTGTAAAATCTATTATATTAAACAAAGTCAAAAGCAATGTGAAAGATCTTGAATCTATTCAAGGCATGCACCTCATTACAGACTTAGCAAATTAAAACACAAATAGGATTAGAAAAGAATAATGTAACAATCTCCCACTATGGTCCCTAGAGCATTAAGTCATAAATTGGGTTTGCATTAAATTGTGCCTGCAGTATTGAATTCAGGGAAAGAGCTGTGGGCTGCAGATAAACCATGCTGGGCTGCTCACCAACTTTGGCAAAGCTATGTGTTTTCTGAGACGTGTAGTAAATTTGTTAGAATACAGCAGGTGCACACACACACACACACACAGAGCACTTCATATCTTAATTAAAAAAATGGCCTGTGTCACGCAGACTAAATCCACATGTGAACTGGGGCTGTGTTACCTATTTAAGTGTGAAGCCATTTCACTAAATGCACTGCTTAATAGCACATATTTTTTTAAAAAACACAACTTCTCAATGTGGCATTGTAATGAATTTTTTAAATTTTTGTTTAGTTGTTTGGTTTTGCAAGGGAAGGAACAAAAAAACAAACAGCCTTTAGACAAATGTGGATTTTGAGAAATATCTAATGGAATGTTCCATTTCATTCCACGTGAAGATCAGATTTTATTCTGGCTGATTGGTAGACAAATACATATGACGGATTTCAAAAAAGCAAATGGATATACTTAACTCAATTTTCTAAATGATGCAGGCTTTGAAAAATGCCCCCACTACAAAACGTACCCCTTCCATTGCAAGTTTATTCCCTGGGCTCTTTGGGAAAAAAAGGAAGTTTCTAAGCTTCCGGGCATCCACTGAGCAGGCTCAGTCCTTAGGGCTGCTGCCCAGGTGCAGACAGTCAGCTGTCAGTCCTTTACTTGTTCAAGGTCCTTTTCAGGCCCAAAACGCAGTGAATCCTCTCTTACTTTTCCTTGGCTTCCTAAGGCTGTCAGGAGAATTTTCTTTAAGTTGACATAAAATGCCTTGGTGACAGTAAGTACTCAGAAAGGTTTGCTTCCCCCCATCACTGAGGGTTGACCAGTAAGCTCTGCAAGGCACCCTCTCGCTCACCTCTGCAAGGCACACCTCTCCCCCTGGGCAGGGGAGCCACTGCATGATAGCGCACAGGGACCCTCAGGCTTCGGGGTGATGTTTTTCCAGACTTGTTCGGTGCCGGAAGACCAGGCCTCCTCCCCTCCCTGGAGCCTGGGTTCCCCGGGGCTGCCTCTCCCAGGTTTGCAGGCCATTGGTTGCTGCATCACACTTAGCCACAGACAGTCTGTTTAAACCTGCATTCCCTCGTTTTAAAAGCTTATTTGAAAGTCTAAATGGCTCCCATTTTGGCTTTAGTGAGATTAAATATGGGCTCCCACACGTGGCGCCCCTTAAGGATGACGGATCCGCAGGACCCGCTCAAGTTCCCCCGCGCCCACGCCTGGCTCCTGCGAACGGCCGTTTCCCTGCCATGTTATTTATGTGGCGGTTTTACTTCTAATTATGGCTCATCACGGCTGTTAGCGCCAAGCAGTAAGAGCGCAAACTGCATTGTGCTGCCATGGAGCTCCAGCCCATAAAACGGGCGATAAAGCTGAGGGATGGAAAGCAAAACAAAGCCAAAAAAACTTTCAGTGACAAGCTCGCATCCACCTCTGCCATCCCAGCCTGGGAGCTCCCAGCCGGGCATCGCACGGGGGCCGCCCGAGGCCTGGAGGCCTCTGCTTGTAGCTTGTCTTCCCCTTTAAGTAATTCTTTATTGTAGACAGAACCACCCCAGACCCCGCATATAATTCCCAAGTGCAGCGTAATCAGAAGTGGGGTACTGTGTTGTCTAGAAGCTAATGAGGGCAAATAGATGTTACTTAGCATCGGGACTCACGCAAGGTCTTTTGTTGCTCCCAGTTTTGACGGCTGTTTTTTGATGCCAAGAAGAATGCCACTGGTGTGCACGCAAACCAAGAAGATGAATGGCTGGGAGGAGAATGAGTTGTCCATAATCCGATTAAAGCAATAGAGCTGGCTCCTAGCAGAAGCTCGAAGGCCTTAATGATTGGGTTGTTGTTCTTAATATGTCTAATGTCCACTCTTAAAGAAATCAAGAAAAATGTAACAAGGTTCCTGAGGTTGCGCTGTGGCCGCAGGCTGTCGGAGCTCCTGACAGGGAAAGAACTTTCTCGTGGCTGCACCACCCTGTCCAGTCAGGGAAGCCGACTCGCCCCAGTGATGTGAGGAGGCCTCTGGGAACTGAACTTCTCCCAGGGCACTCACTTCTGCCGACTGGGCCGTCAGGGACAAGGCAAGGACCGGTGTGGCGCTGTGGAGGTCGTCTGGTGGTGGAAGAGCCAGGAGGTGCCACTCTTTCTCTCTAGTTAGTTCTTGGGCTTCTGGACAGAATGCCGCCACATGTCAGTGTATCATCTGCGAGTGTCTGCATCCTGAGTGTGTGACTTAGATGCCCATGGGTCTTCTGGCCTCTTGAGATACTGGGGAGAAAACTTAAGACTCCTTATTAAGCTCAGTAGGAGCCCTTTTGGTTGACAGTCCCTCCTTTATCATTGTGTGGGTTCTATGGCTGGATGCACAAGTGTGCACACACACACATATACACACCCGTGCAGGTTCAAACATCACTCATAAGTAAGTGCTGAGGCAAACTCCAGTGTTAACCAACCCTCGGGAGGTCTCTGGGCACTGTGTGTTGTCTCCAGCACACAGCCATCCTGGAGCTTGGGGGTCTCTTACTAAAGGTTAGGATTATCCCCGTGGTACTCCGCCTTTGAAACTCCAAGCTGGACAACTGAGTTCCACATGGACAAGTGCTGGGTTATAGGTTCCAGTCTCAGGAAATGTCCTCTTACTGTTGAACTCTCACTCTTACTTTAATTGGGAGCACACTTACTTTAACTGAGAGCAGACTGCGCGCTGGTGACCCATCCCGCAGATAAGAGAGGTGGAAATATACAGCACTTCCCCAAGATCACTGACAGCGTGGTTAGTCAGAAGCTCTGCCCCAAGTGATGCAAAATTCATCTAATTTTCAATCCATGCTCTTTCTACCTCCCCGTGTGCCTTAATCAACTGTTAAACCTCCAGGTTGCAAGAAATAGTAAGTATTTCAGGAAGCTCTCTGTTTGTGAAAGGGCGTATGAGTCTGAGAGACACGGGAGAAGCTGCACCATGGCAGGTGCAGTGGGCTCCAAAGTACCTCTCATCCATAATAAAAACGTACAATCTGTTATGTCTGTTTAAATTCTTTTAGAGATTTATTTATTTGAAAGAGTTACAGAGAGGGAGACACACACACTCACAGAGAGAGAGAGAGAGAGAGAGAGTGAACCATCTGCTGGCTCACTCCCCAATGGCTGCAACAACCAGGGCTGGGTCAGGCCGAAGCCAGGAGCCAGGAGCTTCATCTGGGTCTCCCACGTGGGTGGCAGGGGCCCAAGCACTTGTGTCATCCTCAGCTGCTCTTCCCAGGCACATTGGCAGGGAGCTGGATTCAAAGAACATGAACTAGTACCCGTATGGGATGCCGGTACCATAGGCAGTGGCTTTACCTGCTATGTCACAATGCTGGCCCCTGTTTAAATTTTTTAGTTAAAATATTATTTAAATTTTTATTTATTTATTTATTTTGACAGGCAGAGTTAGACTGAGAGAGAGAGAGACAGAGAGAAAGGTCTTCCTTTTCCGTTGGTTCAACCCACAAATGGCTGCTATGGCCGGAGCTGTGCCAATCCGAAGCCAGGAGCCAGGTGCTTCCTCCTGGTCTCCCATGTGGGTGTAGGGCCCAAGTACTTGGGCCATCCTCCACTGCCTTCCCGGGCCACAGCAGAGAGCAGGACTGGAAGAGGAGCAACCGGGACAGAATCCGGCGCCCCGGGACTAGAACCCGGGGTGCCGGCACTGCAGCGGAAGATTAGCCAAGTGAGCCACGGCACCGGCCTAGTTAAAATATTTTAAAGAAAAAAATTAACTTTTGGCTTCCTGCTATGTCTATCTTCTCTTTCTCTCATGGAGCAGCCTTTGGTTTTTGGCAGCTCCCAAGCCCAATGGACTGAGTTTGGATTCCCAGAGACATGGGGAGGACATTGGGGTGGGAAGCAGGGGTGGAGAAGATTCAGAGAGAGAGAGAGAGGCTGAGTTTCCGTACCCTGTCCTTTTGCTGCTGGCCCATTTTAGAGCCATGTGGTCACACACTGGCACCTCCTACCTGAGGCCTGGAGCAGGAAATGAAAGGAGATGAGACAAAGCTGCAGCTGTGCTGTTTGTTAGGTCTCTGCTTTAAAAAAAAAAAGTTGATAAAAAAGTTGGAACTGAGCTGCTTTCTCTCAGAAAACGCTGGCAGTAATTTTCACGGCAGGTTTTTGGCATCTGCGTATTAAGTCAAGTATCTGAACATAATGAGCTGTGCTACGTGGTGGCCAGGAGAGAGCCCAGGGCCGACTGGCACAGCTGCAGTGACCTTGGGCCACTGCGCGTCCCAGGGCCCTGGTGTCCTCTCCTGCGCCAGGTGCAGAAAAAGCCAGCCAATCCCTGAGACTCTGCAGGGAACAGTTGGAGCAGGGCAGCGCACCTGCTCTGGAGCCAGCCGGCCGGCCTGAGGATTAGCTCTGTCTCTCAGTTCACACAGGAGCTGTGTGGCCCAGCCTCAGCTTCTCGGAGGCTCCGTTTCCACCTCTGAGAAATGGGGATAAGATGTCTGCCTCAAAGGGTCAGAGAGTGGCTCAGCTTGGCAAGACGCAGAGAGCTTGTGGAGAGGGTACTGCGCAGGGGCTGGTGTGCTGTGTGCTTTGATGCTGCAGGACAGGGGAGAGCAGGGTCCACGAAGAAGGCAGGGCTGGGGGTGGGGCCTAGCCGACCCTTCCCCAGGGAGTGAAGAAACAGAAAGCAGCAGATCCCTGGGGACCAAGTTTAATGGGGCTGTGGCCTTGAAGGAAGCCAAAGAACCCTCTGAACCTGTTCCTCCTTGCTGACGGCTTTCGTTACTACGAAAATGAGAAGGTTCACGGCTTGGAGAGTTCCACGTGCTTCTGCCATGTTCACCTAAAACAGTGCACAACCATTATCTCCGCCCAGGTCTCAGCTGTGGCTGGGCAGCCGTGAGCACCAGGGGAACGTGTCCGTGTGCTCTGCCCTTCCTACTCTATCTGTGTCTCCCTTTCTCTAGCACCCGGATGTGCTCCTCCCCATTCTCCGTTCTCAGAGCGGGGCCTGGGAAAACGCCAGGTAAGGGTGCAGTTGTACTGAGGGCTGAGCGCATCACGAGAAACCGTGTGCACAAAGCAGAGCAAACTCTCCCAGAAGGCACGCGGAGGCTCCTACGAAAGGAGGCAGGACAGCTGCCCTGCGAGGCCCGCAGGCCACAGGAGGTGGCCCCGCCATCCCTGTCAGTGCTGGGCAGAGGGAAGGGGCTATTGCTCACAGCAAGGGAAAAGCACCCTCTCCCTTCCCAGTCCTCCTTGGGGTTCCTCCCGCAGGGTCACCCGCCCAGAGGAGGTGGGCCTCTGTGAAAACGCCACGTCCCCAAGAAGGCAGCAGGAGCTTCCTTCGCATAAGCACAGTCAAGGGTTTGTGTTTGCTTAGGATTTGCTTCTCTAGATTTTCTTCTAATTCAAATCTATCCAAAATTAATCCAGATCTCTTTTAAAAGTAGACATAATAAACCCAGAGTGATAGGGAGAGTGGAACTGAAATTACTGCCGAGGAGCAGGGGAACTGGCTGTTCCAGGCGTTGGAAATGAGCTGCTGCAGCAGCTGGGGACGGCTCCGCAGTGAGGCAGAAAGGGAGCTCCAGGGGGAGCCGACCCACACCATCCCACAGCGCAAAGCACGCACGTCTCTGAGGCCAGGCCACACGTGCTTCTAGAACAAGTTCAAGGAGGATTTTACTACTTGGATTCTGGCTTAAGTGCATGGTGGACGACCAGTCGAACAAAACCTTCCAATAGAGCCTTAGAGAAAGTCGGAACGGGACAGACTACTGACGCTTTCTGAAAGATGGCAGAACTTGGGTTACAGAGGCAAACCCAGTATCTGATCACTGCCTTTGAAATTGGCCTTAACATCATCTTTTCTGTTTTTGTTTTTAAATTTTTATTAAAGAGAAGAGAATTCATGTATTTCACAGATATACCTCTTTTATTTATTTATTTGAGAGGCAGCATTACAGACAGAGGGAGAGAGGGAGACAGAGAAAGAGGTCTTCCATGTGCTAGTTCATTCCCCAAATGGCAGCAATGGCTAGAGCTGGGCCTACCCAAAGTTAGCAGCCAGGAGTTCTTCTGGGTCTCTCCCGTGAGTGCAGGGGCCAAGCACTTGGGACATCTTCCACTGCTTTCCTGGGTCATTAGCAGAGCACTAGATCAGAAGTGGAGTAGCTGGGACTTGAATTGGTGCCCATATGGTATGCTGATGCCGTAAGAGCAGGCCTAAACTACTATACTACAGCGTTGGCCCCACCATCTTTTTTTTTTTTTTAAATAAAACTATTTTCTAAATACGTATCTTTAAAGATTTATTTATTTATTTATTTGGAAGTTAGAGATACAAAGTGAGAGAGAGAGAGACAGAGAGAAAGAGGTCTTCCATTCACTGGTTCACTCCCCAAGTGGCCACAATGGCCAAGGCTGACCAGGTCGAAGCCAGGAGCCAGAGTTTCATCCTGGTCTCCCATATGGGTGGCAGGGGCCCAGGTACTTGGGACACCCTCCGCTACCTTTCCCTGGCCATTAGCAGGGAGCTGGGTCAGAAGTGGAGCAGCCAGGATATGAACTGGTATCCATACAGGATGCCAGTGTTATAGGTGACAGCTTTACTGACTATGTCACAACACTGGCCCCCAAATACATTTTTTATATCTAAAGGAATGCATGCTAATTGTAGGAGATTTATAAAATACAGACATAAAAATAGAAATCTATAACCCTGTCAGTTAGGTAACCATAGTACCATTTCTCTCACTGACATACATATATTTGTAAAATATGCAAAGATAAAAGTTACATGCGAATTTTTTTAAAGATTTATTTATTTATTTGAAAGTCAGAGTTACCGAGACAGAGAGAGAGAAAGAGAGAGAGAGAGAGAGAGGTCTTCCATTCGTTGGTTCACTCCCCAGTTGGCTGCAATGGCTGGAGCTGCAGCAATCTGAAGCCAGGAGCCCGGAGCTTCTTCCAGGTCTCCAATGCGTGTGCAAGGGCCCAAAGACTTGGGCCTTCTTCTACTGCTTTCCCCAGCCATGGCAGAGAGCTGGATCAGAAGTGGAGCAGCCGGGACTTGAACCAGTGCCCATATGGGATGCCAGCACTCCAGGCGGTGGCTTTACTCGCTACGCCACAGCGCTGGCCCCAACGTGAATTTTTGAAACAGTTTCCCATTTGATAATATATTATTAATACTTCTCATTCAGCTGATTATCTCTCCATTGTCACTCTGAACGCTTGCAATCCTGTGTTGATATTAACACTGTAGAGGGCGTGGCACCGTGGTTCACTTGGTTAATCCTCCGCCTGCAGCACCAGCATCCCATATGGGTACCGGGTTCTAGTCCTGATTGCTCCTCTTCCAGTCCAGCTCTCTGTTGTGGCCCGAGAAGGCAGTGGAGGATGGCCCAAGTGCTTCGGCACCTGCACCTGCGTGGGAGACCAGAAAGAAGTACCTGTTCCCAGCTTTGGATAGGCGCAGCTCCGGCCGTAGTGGCCATTTGGGGAGTGAACCAATGGAAAGAAGACCTTTCTCTCTGTCTCTCTCTCTCTCTCACTGTCTCACTCTATCTGTCCAAAAAAAAAAAAAAAAAAAACCAAACAAAAAAAAAAAAAACAAACCACTGTAGAACATATCAGGAAGATGTGGGTACAGCATATTTAATCCCCAGGGTATTTCCCATGGCTAAGAAATTCTGTGATGAGCATCTCATGCTAAATGTTCTCAAACTATCCTCCATGACCTGCTGTGTTTGCAGGGGTGCTTGTCCTTCAAGGCCAGGGTGCCCAGAGGTCAACAAATTATTTGCCCAGTGAATTGTGGGCATAATCTGTACTTTGGCAGGCATGGTCTTGGGAACCCACGGTCTTGGTGTAAAAACCACTTCCTGGGCTGCTGAGTGAAGGGAGTGGAGTCCTTTGTTTTTCTCCCTGGGTCCTGCAGCCTTGGGGAGGGACTGAAGCAAAGGCGGCAGAGAGGGGGATGCTGAGGAGAGAATTGAGAAGGGCTCGTGTCAGCCACGGAAGAGAGCCCTGCTGCTCCTGGTCGGGGCCGACTTGACTTTCTAGGTTGCTATCCTTGCTGGGGTCCTCCTGGCTGTCGGGAGCACTGTGGCCCTGTGTGCAGCCGGGACGCATCTGGACTCGTGCCCATGGTGGGTTTGCTATCCCCCTGACAGCTGTGTGATCACCAGAAGTCTTTCTCCTTCCCTGTGGATCTTTGGAAGACTTGAGTGTAGTCTTGAGATCTAGGCACCAAAACTGCAACCCCTTCCAAAGGACCACACAAGCCCAGATCTCCCGTTCCATCAAGTTCTCTGTCTGCATGGCAATCCCTAGCTGACACAGATGAAGAAGGAGTTTTCTGGTTAATGTGTTAGAGAAGCAAACACAACTTGAAAATGCCCCTAGTCATAGCTTTATGCATTTGTACACATCCCACAACTTCACTCCTAAGCATACGTAACTTAGGGTAAGTGTTTCATCATTAAATATCTGAGTGTATTAGAATTTTATTCTTTTTCCCTAAGTGGATTTTGCTTTTGCTTGCTTGTTTCCTAGATTGTTCTTCAACCCAAAGGATGTACTTTTGGAAAACTCTCCATTAGAGACACTGTTGGCAGGGTTTTATTATTCATTAGTGCATTTGAAAGTGGACCTGGATAGAAAAGCTTTTTGCTAAAGTAAAAATATACGAGTTTCTATGATGTAATTGTACAATTGATCAGGATTTCTATCTGTTGTTTCAAAGGGAAACTTGGTTTCAGCAAATTTGTTTTTAATAAAAATGTGTTATCTATGATAAATATATTTCACTTTGTTCAAATGGATTTGATTGGGAAAACATATTGAGCAGAAGTCCTCCTAGAGCTTAATTTCATTGCTTTGAGAAAACGTATTGAATGCTGGTTTGAATTAAATTCTATTTGTTTTAATAAAAGTGTATTGGCCTGAGTGTACATGTATTTGTTTTAGTGGCAGTGCATTGGATCCAATAAAACTATATTGGCTTCACTGGTTATGTCTCTTTTACAGTGGAAATGGATTGAATAGGAAAACAAAATAGGCACGAAGCAGACAGCCCCAAGGTCTCTGTTTGGTGAGAGTGGCCAAATAAACTGGGGGAGGGGATGGTAGTTTTCAAACTTTGTACTAAAATATGATTTCTAAATTTTTTAAAAAGATTTTGTTTATTTATTTGAGAGGTAGAATTAGAGAGAGGGAGATACAGAGAGAGAGGTCTTCTATCTAATGGTTCTCTCCCCAAATGGCTGCAATGGCCAGAGCTGCACTGATCCGAAGCCAGGAGCCAGGAGCTTCTTCTGGGTCACCCACATTGGTGAAGGGGACTAGGCACTTGGGCCATCTTCCACTGTCTTCCCAGGCCATTAGCAGGCAGCTGGATTGGAAGTGGAGCAGCTGGGACTCGAACCAGCACCCACATGGAATACCGATGCCATACGGCAGAGGCTTAGCCTATTATGTGACAACACCAGCCCCCCAAAATATGCTTTAAAATTTATATATCTTGACTCTCAAGGACTCAGATGTGGTACTGGGCTGCCACCAGAGAGAAGCAATGTCTTTTTTGTGTTTTTTTTTTTTTTTTTTTTTTTTGACAAGCAGAGTGGACAGTGAGAGAGACAGAGAGAAAGGTCTTCCTTTGCCATTGGTTCACCCTCCAATGGCCGCTACAGCCAGCACGCTGCAACCGGCGCACCGCACCAATCTGATGGCAGGAGCCAGGTGCTTAACCTGGTGTCCCATGTGGGTGCAGGACCCAAGCACTTGAGCCATCCTCCACTGCACTCCCTGGCCACAGCAGAGAGCTGGCCTGGAAGAGAGGCAACCGGGACAGAATCCGGCGCCCCGACCAGGACTAGAACCCAGTGTGCCGGCGCCGCAAGGCGGAGGATTAGCCTAGTGAGCCGCGGCGCCGGCCGAGAAGCAATGTCTTGAAGCTGCCTTTTCCATGGATGACTTTTAGGTCTGTCTAGGACAGCAGAGGAAGAAACTCCATGGCCACCCACAGTAGGTTTGTCAACATCCCTTAAGCTTTGTATGGGCCTCATTGGTTCCAATAAGCCGCTGCCTACCAAGCCTTCCTAAATCCCTTAAGTGAGCAGAAAAGGATCAAGAGTCGTCCCCTAGGGTGGTGCTGGCCCATCAGCACTGAAATGGGTCTAACTTTGAACTGATTAAAACAGGGGGAGAACTGAAGCGAGTGTTACCCTGAGACACACAGCAGAGTTATAGGCTTCCCAAAGATTATAGCTCCTCAGAGAGGCATCAGCTCTAGCGAGGGGGCCGACGCTGGCACTGCCGTCCAGAATATGGCAGCCTAGGACTGCCCATGTAGCTGTATACGACTCCCGGTGTTCAGGTCCTTGGCACAGGCACCCTGACCCAAAAGCCAGAATGACAACAACAGGGAATCCTAACAACATGGACTGTTATTCTATGTGACTGTCTCCCCAGCAAGACGGTGTGTGCTCTGAATTGTTTTCTTCTCCCAGAAGATGAGCCGGCCCCGACTCCTCTCCCCAGTTTCATTTAGGCCTGATGAGAAAAGCAAACTCGACTTTCATCAACACCTTTGTTCCAACTAAATGTGCTAAGAAGCTCTAGAGTCAATGTTCCCATTAACAACTGCTCACTCGCCAGCAGCAGCATTACCAAGGAGCCCTAAACCCTTGGTGTGTAGTTCCTCAATTATGAATGCCTGAATTCTCTGAGACTCCACAGGTTAAAGGAGGAAAACTTCCTCACGGATTTTTTTTCCCCTGTGGAAACATTTCCATTTAAACACTGTGCTGTCCTTGGAGAGGCGGGACTGTGACCTGGAGGAAGGGCAAGTGTTCACCTTCACAGGTATAGTACAGCCCCACCAAGTTGTCCACATAGGACACAGGGTGAGGTGACTGCAGAAAATCCAGGGAGGTGAGTGGGGAAGTGAGAGAGAAGGCAGGCAGCTGATGCAGGCTTTGTTATGCATAGTTACTACTGTTGAAGACAGTGTAGAACCCATACCTTAGAGTTATTACATCCAAGGGGCAGGAGAGCTGAGGTCTGCATACTCCTTGGCATATTTATAAAGATTTATTTATTTATTTGAAAGTCAGAGTTACACAGAGAGAGAAGGAGAAGCAGAGAGACAGAGAGAGAGAGGTCTTCCATCTGCTGGTTCACTCCCCAGTTGGCTGCAATGGCCAGAGCTGCACTGATTCGAAGCCAGGAGCCAGGAGCTTCCTCCAGGTCTCCCTATGTGGGTGCAGGGTCCCAAGCACTTGGGCCATCCTCTACTGCTTTCCCAGGCCATAGCAGAGAGCTGGATTGGAAGTAGAGCATCTGGGACACAAACTGGTGCCCATATGGGATGCTGGCACTGCAGGCGGCCGCTTTACCTGCTGCGTGCGCCACAGTGCCGGCTCCTCCACATGTTTACAACCAATTCCCATCCTCACTGGTGCAGAGATATTCCCAGGGAGCATAATTTGCTGGTATTTCCATTCTGCCAGGAAAGAAAGTACATGGACTCTGAACACCAGAAAGAAGACTTAAGACAAAAAATGCAAATGGACGTGATAAAGCCGAAGCTAAAGGCAGAGCACTGATAAGGCCTGCTGCCCTATGTTACAGATGAGTGAATGGAGATGGTTGTTTTCCAGCGACAGGCAGCTAATGAGTTTGCACAGGCAGAATGCAAACCCAGCCTCTTCCTCACCTAAAAGTCAATGGCTTGGGGCCGGCGCTGTGGCGTAGCGGGTAAAGCTGCTGCCTACACTGCCAGCATCCCATATGAGCGCCAGTTCGAGTCCTGACTGCTCCACTTCTGATCCAGCTCTCTGCTATGGCCTGGGAAAACAGTAGAGGATGGCCCAGATCCTTGCACCCCTGCACCCGCATGGAAGACCTGGAAGAAGCTCCTGGCTCCTGGCTCCTGGCTTCAGATCAGTGCAGTTCTGGCCATTGCGGCCATTTGGGGAGTGAACAAGTGGATGGAGGACCTCTCTCTCTCTCTGTTTCTCCTTCTCTCTCTGTGTAACTCTTTCAAATAAATAAATAAATCTTAAAAAAAAAAAAAGTCAATGGCTTAACCACTTAGTCACACAGCCCTAGCCATGCTGAGCAGCTGAGGAAGCTGATCTACTTTCCAAGATGCCAAAACTATGTTTTGGGGAGGTGTTCACTGAGTCAAGGCTAGGAGCTGAGCCCAGCAGCAGGAGACTGGAGTGGGAAATGTTACATTGAGCTTCAACCTCTCCCAGTGGCCAGATAGGGAACTATCTTAAGTGGCACTGAATAGTACTATTTATGGTATTTGTTTACTGGATGCTAAACTCAATTTGTTGGTGGAACATGGAATAATAAAAGATAAACATATTTTGGTGCAAACATTTATGAAATCAATGCACACATTTTTTCATAATATGTATTTCCCATAAACTTCTCTAAGGTCCCCCCCCCCTTTTTTTTTATTTAACAGATAGAGTTAGACAGTGTGAGAGAGAGACAAAGGTCTTCCTTCCTTTGGTTCACCCCCCAAAATAGCCGCTATGGCGGCCGGAGCTACGCTGATCCGAAGCCTGGAGCCAGGTGCTTCCTCCTGGTCTTCCATGTGGGTGCAGGGGCCCAAGCACTTGGGCCATCCTCTGCTGCCTTCCCGGGCCACAGCAGAGAGCTGGACTGGAAGAGGAGCAACTGGGACTAGAACCCGGTGCCCATATGGGATGAAGGCACTGCAGGCGGAGGATTAACCAAGTGAGCCATGGCGCCGGCCCCGAAGGTCCCTTCTTTTTATGAATTTCAAAAAAATTTTTTGCACAAAAATAAACTTTCATTTAAATCCATTTTCCATGAGCTTTTGGAAACACCATCATGCCTATGATTAACAGTCAAGTGCGAGTGACCATGGAGCGAGTGCTCCTGAGTCACCTTCAGCAAGCCAGGGGCTCTTGGCTGTAAATCCACTCTATCGGCCCCCACGTGGTTCTGCGGTTTCTGCCTCTTTCATGTTCATCCTGGGGCTATCAGCTTTTCCCTTTCAGCCATTCTTGCTAGCTGCTAGCTGCTTTGTAAGTAAGTTACGATGACTGCACTATAAAATAAAACAGCAATCCTCGCAGCTGTTTTGAGTCCATTTAATGAAATGGTGGTGACATCTGAATGCCGCAACAGCAGAGAGGCGGGACGGGTTGTTGCAGTTGTGGAAAGGGGGCTTGTTGTCGGGTTGGGTAACCCCCTGGGCTAATATCTCAGATGACAACCCTGGGTCCTTGTGGTGCTGTCTCAGTCCATGGTGGCTGCCAGGTTCCCTTCCACCAAGGAGAGACATCAGGTTATCAACAGCCCTGCTCTGGCTTGTTCCCAGCAACCTGTGAATACAATCGGACAGCCAGGGTGGAGAGGATGGACACACTGTTGTGAAAACCAAGTGAAATATTTCAATGGAAAACACTCAACTAGCAGTTACTGCTATAAAGAATTCAAAAAGTCCACCATCTCAGGAATCCAATAGTGTGTGTGTCATCCCATCAGAAAATGCCTGAAGAATCTTTGCTTTCTCCTTTTCCTCCTCGTGCATAAAGCAGTGGTGGGGGAGATGCTGGGAAGACATCAGAGTGCAGACATGGAGGCAAGTCAAGGAGCCAGTCTGGTCCTCAATCAATTATGCGAGAGTATTATCAAATCAATGAATTCACAGTGTGAATGCTCGCGGCAGATGGACGAACACTTGTCGGCTATCTGGAGCCACGAGAGAGTCAGATTTATTTTCAGAGCTTGTTTGTCTCATTTCTCCTGCCTGGAGCTGGAAGGCAGAGCATGCAGCTGTGATTTTTCAAATGCAAGTGATCTCCAACCACTTTATAGCATGTGAGACTGGCCTTGGTGAGCTCAACCCGCTAGGACTTCTGGCACTTTCCCCGCCTCGGAACGAGGACAAAGAGGTGGTAGCCAGGGGACTCTCTATCTTTGTGCTGGAAGCTCCCAGCACTGGAAGAGTGAGGTTGGATGGTTCCAAGGCTGGCCTCCTAGACTTTTCTGTGATGGTGAGATTTGCTCCACCATGGTCTTAGGGATAGGGCTTATAAGAAGGGGAAGAGGGCACACCTGCAACAGAGACAGCTGGTGTCAGCACACAGTGTGACCAGTGCTCGCTGGGCAGTGTTACCACCCTTGCCTACTCCCGAGGCATTCTGGGTTGGTAGAAAACTTCCTCATCTGAGCTGAGGACATTTTGAGTCAGAACTGGGATTCTCACAGCATCTGCCATCGGGCTCCAGGAAGCATGTTCAGGCTGCCCTTGTGGAAGGCACTGTCATTCCCATCTTCGTATTCGGCCAGGTGCACATTCATTCACGGTGTCCACATCAAGTAAGGAGTCACTGAACATTGTGGGTCTGAAGTCACAGCTGTCCACCCCGGGTGTGGCTGTGAAGCCTTATTAGACAACCTCCTTGTGCTTCTGGGTAGACTGAGTCGTGAGTCTCCAGGACAGGTGGAGGCTGGCCAGCGCAGCAGGTTGTAGGCTTGGTATGTTCATTCATTTATCCCTTCATCCCATCAGTTAGTCAGCGACCCTTGGTTAGGCCAGAGGTTCTCAACGCTACACCACCACTGGCCAGTGAAATCAGATCTTCTGGGTGATTCTATCCTGTAGTCCAGGTAGCATCACTGGGCCAGGCAGAGTATACCATGGTGCACAGAAGTTCACCCCTGTCCTCATGGCCCAGGATGATGCTGTGAGACAAGTGTCTGACAGCAGCAAAGTGAAGCAGCCCCCCAGCTGGACAGAGCCAGCACTTGCCGGAGGCGCTGACACTCAGCTGACTTTGAAGAAGCAGGGATTCTGAATCATCCAGTCAATGAACGGGGAAGGCAGATGGTGCCAAGTCCTGCAGCATGTGTGAGGAGCCTCCTGTGGCCAACACTTACCCGGCAAGTCTGAGGGAGAGCTGGACAAATGGGCTGAGACGTGAGCTGGCCCAGTGATGGTTTGGAAAGGCCGTGCTGGGGACGTCAGCTGTGTTTTATAGGACAACGCTTTGAAGGAACTGTTCAGATCAGACTTCAATGGCAGAAAGGGCATCTGGCAGCCAGATAGCACAATAAATATGAATAGTTACAGAATAAACAAACTGTTAAAATTTGCCACTTTTTCCAGTTAGGATGCAGATTTGGTCCTTAGAGAAAAGAAGATAGAGGGGGAAATATTCTTGAAAACAAACTTACCATTAATTTCCCATTGGGCTGTTTGGGGCAAACGCTTTCTTTTTTAAAAAGAAATTGAAGAACTGAACTTGAAATCAAAAAATTAGAAGGCTTTCTCTGCATATATATGCCCTTGGCGACACACACACACACACACACACACGCACAAGTGCCCCCCCCCCACACCTGTATATGTGCTTCATTCTCTAATAAATCACTTTTGGTCTGGCCTTTTTGGGGGTGCTGATCTTTGAAGAGCCCTGCTGCCCCCCAGATTTCAGTTGAAAAAGACAATATTTTGTAGGATGAATTAAGAGCACAGCTGCTGGGTCAGCGAAGTATGGCTCTGTCCCCAGGTACCTCTGCAGCCGTGGGCAAGCTTCTTCGCCTGGCTGTGCCCGAGATTCTTGATCTGCAGAACAGGAAGTCAACGGCAGATCCTCCCGGCATGACTCAACAAGCTCCATGAACACACATGAACACGCATGTACAGAGCTTAGCACAGACCCTGGCACACTGGAAGCAAAAAGGAAAACGAATCGAAGGGCAACACGACTGAGAGAGGAAATTTGATGTTTCACTAAGTGGCCTCTGTTTCTATCTTATTCTCCACTACCATGGTCTAGCAACTTCTTATTAGCAAAAAGGTAAGGGGACGCGTCACGGCGTGGGTCAGTCAATACTCCAATCATTGCAACCTCTGCACAGAGCAACTACATGGACTTGAGAATTTCTACTCCAAGCTGCTACACCAAAACCCCCTCCTCTGTTCCGCGACTCTTCCTTGTTCTGCAGGAAGGAGGAGTTTGGCTCCTTCGCTCACGATATCTGCAGTAACCCATCAGCTGCTGAGCTGAAGAATGTGCTCGGCGCTCCCCTTTCCCCTTTAATGTGCCATTAAATCAAATACTCTATTAGCAGAATTAGTTCATTCAGTGTCTGCACTGAATGTCCTGTGAATTGCGTGATGTCTCTCGCAAATGGCCCGGCAGTCTGGGGTCTGCTTCGGCAGTTTGTATCCCGCAGAGGAGGCCGAGCTGCCCGGGGACCTCACAGCCTTCCTCTAAGTGAAATATGATGGCTTCCACAAAGGATAATTATTTGGATCATTTTGCCATGTGCAAAGCCAGTGAATTCCAAACGCTGTCGATCAGGCGCTGGCCCAAACCCTGCAGTCCATGCACCTGCAGCCTAGGACCGGCCTTGGCGATGGGCTTCCTACCCTCTCTGCTTCTCAGCACCGCAAAGATCTGCCACAGAGACTGATGCCAAAACATACGCTTAGTCTAAGAGTTAAAACATGGAGAAATTTCATTTCCCTAAGTCCAGGCCAGAACCAAGGGTGTCTCCACTTATGTATTCTTTAGCAAGGGCCTTGGGCTATAAACTGGCATCCAAATTTCCATTCTGTCTTATCGAGGACATGCGAAAGCAGGCCAGGACAACTGCTGTGCCTCTGTCATAATGGGCTCAGGCTCTGAAAATGGGCAAGAATCTCTAGCACACGATGTCACACCCAGTTTGGGCATGCGGAGCATCCGTGTGATTCTACATCTGCCAGGCTCTGGGCTGCTGGAGTCTTTCCCATCATGCCCAGTTGCATTCAGCCCAGGTGCATTTAATCTGCTGTGTTCTCTTTCCCTAGAGTGGAAAACTCAAGTTGTTAGGAGAGCATTGGCTTCTATACAAAAGTAAACTCCACAATGCTTCCCTGGGGAATGTTTGACCTTTCCCAGCGGGAGAAAGCATGGTTTGCAGTGTTTGCCAGTTTCCATGGTGTAAGTATTGCCGCTGAGACTGATTTTGAACTACCAACATGACATCGAATGCAGACTCAGCAAGAAATGTTTCCAATGCCTCCATTACGTAGTATTTCCATAAAAATAACCTCAGGAGGAGCACTTAATAGTTAAATATAGTAAAATGATTAGGATGGGATGAGTGTTTAATACTCATTATCTATTAAATGTATAATGCATTTAATTGCAAGTTGGTGTTTGATTTTTCATATGACTGTATTTAACAAATAACTTGCAAAGTGTCGCTCCCCCTCTTCATGGAGGAACGACACTAAACCCTGCCTAGGCTTCATATCCGAGTCACGGCACCATTATGTCGCTCCCCGTCTTCGTAGAGGAGCGACACTAAGCCCTGCCTAGGCTTCATATCCGAGTCACGGCACCATTATGTCGCTCCCCGTCTTCGTAGAGGAACGACACAGGACCCTGCGCTGTTCTTTCGTCTGCTCGGCCCTCCCCGGGTTTGCTGCTGGTTCTTCCCGGGTTGGCTACTATCCCTTCCACCTCCGTGGAAGGGCAGTTCCCCCTGGCCACATTCCCCACTTCCGCAGGGGAGCGGCACACCGCCGGCCGGCTCTCTCGGGGGCTGCACAGGTGTTCCTTCAGATAGATGTTCCTGGTGCATGTTGTCTCTCTCCTCCTTTATAGTCCTCTTCCACCAATCCCAACTCTGCTACCCACACACCAAGTATGCTGCTCTCCTCCAATCAGGAGCAGGTCCTGCTGTTTATTGGTTGAACTGGAGGCAGCTGTGTAGAAGCTGTTTTCTCCTCTCCCAGTGCCATATTGTGGGAGAGCAGATGCATAGAATAAGTCTTAATTCCAGTAACAGTCTTAGTCAGAGTTGCTTCCAGTTGCTCCCCACACAAAGCTCCTCAAAATTCAGGGGCCAGCTTGTGGTGCAGCAGGTTAAGCTACCACTTATGATGCTGGCATCCTACATCAAAGTGTTGGCTCGAGTCCTGGCTGCTCTGCTTCCAACCCAGTTCCCTTCTAATGTGTCTGGGAAAACAGAGAAAAATGGTCCAAATACTTGGGCCCCTGTTCCCCATGTGGGAGATCTGAATGGAGTTCCTAGTTCCTGACTTCAGCCTGGCCCAACTCAGGCTGTGGTAGTCATTTAGGGAGTGAACCAGTGTATGGAAGATCTCCCCCCAAACCCCTGTGTGTGTGTGTGTGTGTGTGTGTGTGTGTGTGTGTGTGTGTGTCACTCTGCCATTCAAATAAGTAAAACAAATAAATCTCTTAAAAAAAAATCCCCAAAACTTGACAATTTACTCTCATAAACTAATATAGGGATACTTCAAAAGTTCATGGAAACAGAATTAAAAGATAAGCTTATTTTGGCGCAAAGAATCTTAAAATCATTGCAGTTTTTCCATAATATGCATTTTCCACAAACTTTTTGAAACTAGTCACATAAGCCAGCTCCAGCACACCACTGGGTTTAAGAGTGTGAAATGAGATTTCTCATTTATAACCCAGTCCAATGGGTATTTGGCAGTGGACCCAGGTTCAGTCCATCTGGAACCTCCATGACCCCGCAGGGGACCAGAAGTTGTGGAAAGAGCACCTAAGTTCTCGTGAGTGGTTTTGATGAGCTAGGCTGGACTTTGTCTATGTTGCATTGGCTGAATTCCGTTACATGGCCACGTCACCTAGGGCAAGAAGGCTGGGAAACGCCACCTGGCTGTGTCTGAGAAGGTAGGGAGATGGGGTCAGCAGGCAATGACCCTGTTTCCACTGCGGCACTAAGACTGAGTCCTCCCTCCACTGCTGATGTCAGGAAGCAGGCAGAGCGCCTGGCCCACCTTTCCTTAGTAAGCATCTGAGAGCTTAAAGGGCATGGGCAGTGATACTGATTGTTCTCAGGTTGACAGTTAATACACAGAGTTATGCTCATCTGGCCTGAATCTACTCCTGAGATGCGAAAGTGATGCCAGAAGGATGCTGTAGCAGTTACACAGCAGGCTTTTCTAAATTCAGTGGTCCACCCAGCCACCCACTCATCCATCCACTCATCCATCCATCTCATCCATCCACTCATCTATCCATCCATCCACTCATCTATCCATCCATCCATCTCATCCATCCATCCATCCATCCATCTCATCCATCCACACATACATACATACATTCATCTCTCCATTGATTCCTCCCTCCATCCATCTGTCCAGGCAGACAAATAAATCATTAGTTGATCCTTGTGTTACCTTTTAGGATATCAATATACTTAGGAGGTTCTCATAGCACAGCAAGAAAGAAAAAACAATCAAGGTCAATATATGTGCTCAGACCAAGGAAAAAGCAGCCAACAGGTCTGGGAAAGTAGGGTTGGGCATTTGGTGCAGCGGTTAAGCCACCACTTGGGACATCTGCATCCTGTCAGAGTGACTGGGTTTCAGTCCCAGCTCTGTTTCCAATTCCAGCTTCCTGCTGACGCGTACCTTGAGAGGTAACCAGTGACAGCTCCAGTGGTTTGGTCACTGCCACGTGGGGACCTGGACTGAGTTCCTGGCTCCTGGCACTGGCCTGGGCCAGGGCTGATTGTTGTGTATATTTGGGGAGTTAAACAGCAGATGGAAGATCTCTCTCTCCCTCTCTCTCAACCTTTCAAATAAAAATGGAAATAAATAAATAAAAATCTGGGAAGTGAAAAAGCTTCCTGAGATGACACTAGATGTGGCTTTAGAAGGA
Organism: Oryctolagus cuniculus; assembly: GCF_964237555.1. Lineage (NCBI taxonomy): Eukaryota > Metazoa > Chordata > Mammalia > Lagomorpha > Leporidae > Oryctolagus > Oryctolagus cuniculus. Next base: position 18,265,162 of record NC_091447.1, read on the forward strand.
TATGTGGGTAGAATTTTCTAGATTTACAAGAAAAAGGGCATTCTAGGCAAGGGGGAAAACTAGTACAAACAGAGCATGGTTTGCCCCATGAATGGTGAGAAACTCAGTAAGGCAAGAACTGGACTTGAAGCGTGGAGAGCTCACAGGGACTGCAGAGGAGTCTGGGGTTTACCTGTGCAGCCACACTTTTCAAAAGGGTGTGGACATGTACCTTTGGGGGCGCCAGTGGTCCACAGGAGATGTGGACACACAGGTGGAAACTTTCACTTTGCTCCCTGACTGCATGCAGTTTGAGAGACTTTTCTGAGAAGTCCTAGGAAAGAGTTCTTTCCACTGGAGTGGGCCAACGTCTGGCCCTGAGCCTGCCCTGTGGTCAGTGCAAGGTGAGACTCTGGTGGGCTGGAGCTGTGCCACCCTTGAACCTAGACAGTACACCCACTCCAAGTCCACGGGCTAAGACAGGGTGGGGGAGTGGTTCCTCAGAGGGAAATCCAGACGAGGGACTGGAGAAGGGATGATGGCTGCCAGGTGCTCCCTTCCCCCATCGTCATCCGGCCCCTCCTGGTGGACAAAAAGCCCGTGGACAGCTGTGCCCAGAGCTGCCATTTACAATGAGAGGAAGCAAGGGAGAGCAAAGAATCAGTGGCTTTCCATTTTGAGGTCTTGAATTCGTAGGAGAACTAGCAAAAGAAACAGCAAGCCGCTTCACTAGACAGACGTGGGTGAGAAGCTGGGGGAAGCTGGCTTCGCTGCACCACACTCCATCCTGTTTCCTCCCGGCTCCTGGCCTACGTGGCTCTGGGCAAAGGCAGGGGCTCCATTGTGGTCGCTGTAAATGTGCCAAGTCATGCCCCAGAGCCAGGAAGGCTCTGCTCCCAGGCAGATAAGCTGGGTTAGTAATGTGAGCAGCCCACACCTCACATCCTGCCTGACAAACGGTGCGAGCAGGGACCACAAAGCTCAGAGCAGGTCCTGCCTCGCTGCTCTTGGGAGAGGAGCCACAGCCCAGACCACTGTCTACAGGCCCTGAGCCAGGTGGAGGCGTGATTTATGAGGCCTCAGGGTGCTGGGTGTGATAGGAAGTGCCAGGCCTTGAAATCAGACCCACCCTTGGTCTCATCTTGCAGTGTGCTGCTCCCCCTCCCCTACTCCCGCCCAAGTCAAGGCCACCGGCCCTCACACCCCTGCCTCTAAATCACTTGACTACTCCCATCACCTCTCCCTTCCATGGGTTCTATGCACAGCCATTATTTCAGGACCTAAACTGACACTTGGAGTGCAGAACACCCACTAAGGGAGCTTTACCTTAGTTTACTCCCAATCTGATTGCAGTGACATTCAAAATCCTTTGTCAAGGTCACCCTCAAACTCTCCCATTGAACTGTATTCTAAATCCTAATCCTTGGGATGAGCCAATCAACTCACGTGTCTGATGCAATGTGTGCAAGATGCTGGATTAGAAGACCTGTGAGATGTTTCCCACCCCATGCACCACTTACAGAATATCCACGGATCTAGGACTAACAGTCACTGAGCACTTCATGCACTGAGTGTGAATTTAATGGCCCTCATTTAATTCTCATGGCAGCTCTGTGAAGGAGGGAGTTTTACTGTCCCGTTTTACAGGCAAGAAAGCCAAGTCTTGGAGAACATACACACACTGTGGGTCCAGGCTTTCCATCTGTGACAGGCAGGACTTAACTGTAGGTCCTGACATGCCACAGTCCTGCTCCAGCGTCTGTTAGAGCCCTGCCTTGGAGACCCCAGCGTCATTAACCAGGGTCGCACATTTCCAAGTCGGTCCTCACCCTCACTCCTCTGCTTTCTGTCTGAAACACAAGCCGATAAAATAGAAAACACAAAGAATTCCTCCCTGGGGTGTTCTCCCAGAACCATCAAAAGACAAATGACTGGTGGGGCTGGCACTGTGGCATAGATTTACATGGCTCCCTCCAGTGCCAGAATCCCATTTGGGTGCCGGTTCGAGTCCCGGCTGCTCCACTTCCGATCCAGCTCTCTGTTTTGGCCTGGGAAAGCAGTAGAAGATGGTCCAAGTCCTTGGGCCCCTGCTCCTACATGGGAGACATGGAAGAAGCTCCTGGCTCCTGGCTTTGGATCGTCACAACTCTGGCCGTTGTGGCCATTTGGGGAATGAACCAGTGAATGAAAGACCTCTCTCTCTCTCTGTCTCTCTGTCTCTCTCTGCCTCTCCTTCTCTCTGTGTGTAACTCTTTCAAATAAATAAATCTTAAAAAAAAAAAAAAAAAAAGACAGAAGTGGACCCTGGAATTGGAACCTTTACAGAGATGAGGGCATTTCCAAAAACTCCTGAAGAATGGAATTAAAAGATAAGTTTAGGAGCAGGTGTTTGGCCTCGTGGTCAAGCTCCAATTAGGACACCTACATCCCACATCGGAGAGCCTGGGTTTGATGCCTGGCTCTGGCTCCTGACTCTGGCTTTTTCCTAATGCAGACCCTGGGAGGCAGCAGGGATGGCTCAAGTGATCTGGCTCCTGCTACTCAATGGGAGAACTGAACTGAGTTTTGGCTGCCAGATTCAGTCCTAGCCCAAAAGGCATTTGGGGAGTGAGTCCATAGATTCTCTCTTTTAGATAAATAATTTTTTTAAATTCTTAAAATATAAGCTGATTTTTGTTGCAAAAAAATTGAAATCTGTACATACTATTTTCATGGGCTTTTTAAAGATTCCTTCATATGCATGGATTTCTAAAATTTTTTGACCAAAGTACACTTATCTTTTATTTCTAGTTTTCCAAGAACTTTTTGAAGTTGCGTTGTACGTGTGCCAGACAGGCACACTGAGCAGTGGCCAAGCCAGTTGAGTCAACAGCACGATCTGGGCGGTATTACCCTGCGTGGTTGATCTGCCCCTAATCCTTTTGCTTAGAAAGGAACTGACAGCTGCGTGTTTGCAGAAAATTTACATGCTGCAGTGGCACAGAGGAGTGGTGTGTCTGCAGGTTTGGGGGTCCGGCCATAACCAGACTTGCCTGGCCTAAACAAACGGACTGACAAGTTCCTGCACCATCACTTACCTTCTGCATAGTGACTGACAGCTGGAGCTTAACTCCTGGCAGCTGGCAGGTAGGAGTCAAAGGAAACCTTTTAATTTATAGTAGAGATCAGTTTATTTTCTGGCTCATTCAACACACCAAGTCTAATACTAAAATCGTATGTAGTTGAAACAGTAAAATCTTACCCAGTTTTCTCCTGTAAGAAGTTTTGCAGGTGTTTACCAAAACCCTAGAAAAACCCGTACTTGTTAGTGTAGCATGAAATCCGAAAAGAGATGAATATATACAGACTGTGCTCTGCACACTAAAGCTACAAGACTGTTAAGAACTATTGGCTTGTATATCATTGCATGAATCCTTCCTTAATTGTCTGAATTAAGATCACAATAGGCTCGGCAAACTGTGGGAATAGGAAAACACCTTTGCTATCCACAACAGTTCCCTTTTCTCAGCAAGAACAGAGGCACTAGAGTGGGAAATAAGGTTAATTTCAGTTTCATTAATAATATCTGAAATGAAATAATGGGACCCCCCCCCAACCTCGCAGCTAGACAACCTGAATATTTATTTATTTCTCCTTCAGAGAAAATCAGAGTAGATGTTACCTTTAAGCAACATGCACATTTAATTAATGAATGCAAGGAAAACGATGCTGGCTGCATCTAAATCAGGCACAAGCATGTAGAAATTAAGAGATCTGACCTTAAAAATGAAGAAAATATTATTGTAATTACTCCCTTTCCTAAGAACAAATGCTGTGGCATTTGAATTTAAGACTTCTATCAAAAGCACTTGAGTGTCTCTAATCAGTTTGCACCTTTACATTTTAATGGAGTTGAGGTTGAGCCATTGCATTTACAATTTTCCAGGCTGACTTCATGCCTTTGAAATGACTTAAAAAGATTAGCATTCATGGATTATTTATTAGCTCCTTGTGAATGTATTTCCAAGAATGGAAACAACATATTGCATCCAAGTCTAGTTCCCAAGTTCCGCTCTTTTAATGACAGCACAAGTGCATGTTGCTGGAAGAGGCGTCCTGGGAATCGCAGGACTCTGTCGTGCTTGTCCCTCCACGCGTGTCTTTAGTAGCAGTGTTTCTTGCATACCCAGGAAGAGTGCTGATTCCGGCCCAGGCTGCTGAGCGTGAGGCCCTGCAGGTGCTGTGGCTTGCACTGATAGTGAATGCCTGTCTAGGGCTCGGCAGAGAACTCGGTGACACGGTGGCGCCAGCAGTTTAACCCAAACACGCTTCCTGCCTAGATAACAGGAATGTCATGTGTGAGTCCCTGACAGCAACCCCAGAGGAGCTCCAGGTTTGCAGCACAGGCCTATCTGCCATCTGAAGCCCTTCAGTGCCCGCCTGTCTGCAAATCACACCTCCTCTGTAGTGCAGAACACTGAATGCCAGACCTCCGGGTAGGCAGGCGGGCAAGCAGGCAGGCAGGCAGGGCAGGGCCCAGGCCAGCAGCGGGCCCTAGAGGTGAAGCTGACAAAGGCATGCATGGCCCGCTGTGCAGGGGAGCTAAAACCTGAATGAAAGAGAAACACAGCAGTGTGGTCAGTGGGGGCCTGGACTCTGCAGGTGAGTCTGCTCTGGAGCAGCAGGACGATGGGAGCGAGGAAGGCACCATGGTCACTGCCAGTGTGGGCTTTGCTTCTGCAAGCCCAGCGCTTTGTGCTGTTTGAGTTACACCTACCCTACACGGAAAGGCTGTGCGTGTATTTGGCTGTTTTTTTTTTTTTTTTTTTAACCTAATGACAGAAGTGATAGACAAAACTCCATGTTTTATTTGAGAAAATCTGATACTGCAAAATGCAGTCAATAGAAGGGGTGGCTAGTAACTTGCTTGGTAAGGTTGGTTCTAAAGCAAACCCTTCTGGAAGGTTCAGCTGGAACAGTGATATTCCTAGGATATCCAGACTGTCACTTGATTTGTCAAAAGTGTTTGCACAAAGAGGCTTTCAGGACTCCCCGAAACCTCCGTAGACAGCAGGTTGGAGGCAGACAAGAGGACAAGACCATTTTATGAGGTTCTTATCCTGTTTGGATATAAACTTTGAATATGCATGCTGCAGCAAATCTAAATAATGAAAAATTTGTCTTTACTGAGATGAAACTGGTTTCATATTATTCAAATACGGAACTGAGGTCAGTGACACAGTCACAAATCTTATGGTGGTTCTATTTACTGTAGTTCACACTAAGCTTCAGCAATATAAATTGGAGTGTTGATAAAATGGTTGAGGCTAAGGATTGCTGTTTGCAATAAAATACAAACCAACCCAGAACTAACAAGAAAAAATTTTAATTAATTAGGTTGAAACCAACAGCCTGGAACTCTATCCAAGTCTCCCATGTGGGTGGAAGGGGCCTAAACACTCATGCCATTCTCTATTTCTTTCTGAGGTGCATTAGCAGAGAGCTGGGTAGAAAGTGGAGCATGGATAGGAAGTAGAGCAGCCAGAACTCAAACCAGTGCATATATGGGATTCCAATATGTCGGCATGTGGCTTAACCCACCATGCCACATACCAGGCCTGTGATGAGAAAAATTTTGCCCTAGCTAACTTGATTTGCTCAGACATTTCAGCAACCTGCCATTAATTCATGCACTCACTCTCTTGTTCACCATACATTCAGCAGTTATCCACCTCGTACTTGCTGTGGGGCAGATACAAATCCAGGCAGAGAGCACCCCTCAGTGGGTTTATAATCTAATAAGGAAGAGAAAAGCAGTCCTTACATAACTATGATACAAGGTAGGAACATATAAATGAGAAGAGGTAGAAGATGATGTCGTGAGGGGTTGTATCCCACTTGCACTATCTTTGCCAGATGGTCAGAATCTGAACAGTGGTGATACTGATGGAGTAAGAGGTAAGGAAAATCCCAAGACTTAGAAGGACCACCAGTCCCTCCCAGGAAACCATCTGTGGAGCTAGAAAGGATCCTGCACATGTGGGTGTGCCTGCCTCACTGGGTGAACGACAGACAGCCCTTCTGGCTTTGCTATCTTTATGAAGTGTTATTAATACGACAAACTGACTTCTAGACAGAAATCCACTACACACCATTATAGGAAGAAAGTACATAGATATATGAGAAGGAAAAATAAGAAACTATCACTCGTCACTCCAGACTCACTGTAAACACTGTGTGCACTATCCTCCAGACTTGTCTACTTATGCATCTATATGTTCAACTCTACAATAGCATGAAGCATACATGGCTTTATAACACCGTTTCTATAAAATTATCAGTAGGTAAATATTTGCTTCATCATTTCTACTGATAGTTCCATGATTTGATTAATCTATCTTCTTATAGTAGGACATTTCAGTGAACATTATTTTATATAGCTCTTTATATAGATGTCCAATTATTTCTGCAAATAATGTTAGAAGTATCATTGCAGGATTAAATGGTTTAATATTTTAAAAATGTTTTAAAACAAAGTTTAACTAACCAAACCAGAAGTGATGAGAAAAACCTTGCCCTAGCTAACTTGATTTGCTAATTTGCTCAGACAGTTCAGCAATTGTGCCATTAATTAATTAATTAACCTAAATTAAGCCTTAATTTAGATTATGATTTTCATGCATTTCTTGTAATGCTACTCTAGAAAATTGCATTGATTTATACTTCCATCAATGGCATTAAAAGCACCCGTCTACTACTGCACATTATCTCTTTTTTAGTTTTTGTCGAACTGATGGTTAAAATCACACCGCTTACTTGTATTTCCTTCATTGCCTACAAGGATTGTTTCCATCCTCACTGGTCACGCACTTTATGTGTGTGCTAATTATCAGTTCACGTCGTTGGCTAGCACCACTTGGGATGTCTGCTGTTTTTCTTATCATTTTATTTATTATTTATTTTTTGACAGGCAGAGTGGACAGTGAGAGAGAGAGACAGAGAGAAAGGTCTTCCTTTTGCCGTTGGTTCACCCTCCAATGGCCGCCGCGGCCGGCATGCTGCGGCCGGCGCACCGCGCTGATCCGATGGCAGGAGCCAGGTGCTTCTCCTGGTCTCCCATGGGGTGCAGGGCCCAAGCACCTGGGCCATCCTCCACTGCACTCCCTGGCCACAGCAGAGAGCTGGCCTGGAAGAGGGGCAACCTGGACAGGATCCGATGCCCCGACCGGGACTAGAACCTGGTGTGCCGGCGCCGCTAGGCGGAGGATTAGCCTAGTGAGCCGCGGCGCCAGACCATAGTCTTTCATTTCTGTGTTTCTCTTAGTTGAGTTTCCAAAACCAAAATCACAAACACACAAAAGAAAACTTTGATCTTTTGGAAATATTGTCAGATGAAATGACGGGAGAAACTACAGCATCCTAAGTGCACCATGTAGCCCTAAGTCCTCTGTTATAGACTGGACGGGATTTGGCGCCCCAGACTCATGCAGATGTTTAAAGACCAAAGTCCGATGTAACCAGTGACAGTGGTTACAGTGGAGTCACAGTTACAGTGGAGACTTTATCTAATTATGGCCTGTTGCCCTCAGCAGATAACTCTCACAACAGGGCCATGTCCGCCCAGTGCACCCCCAGCCTCTGCTTTCTGGCTTGCCATGTGATCCACCCCCCACACTTGCTCCACCATCATCAGCCTCCAGCAGACACCACACAAGGCTCCCCAGTCTTGGACTGAGAACCTCCAAACTGCGAGCAGAAATACACCTGCCCCACTAAGTTGCCCCTCTCAGGTATTTTAAAGCAACAAAAAGCTGACTAACAGCTCTTTCAACAACAATGTATCTATTCCAGACTTTTTCTGTGTCTTCTATTATTAAAAAAATGGATTGTAGTGATGTGCTTCTACTAAGTTATCATAAATAGGTTTCCATAGCAACAAACACATATATCCTTGGAACATCATGGCAAATGTGAAATCTGGGGCTAAAGACATATTTTATTATTTTTTGGACAGGCAGAGTTAGACAGTGAGAGAGAGAGAGACAGAGAGAAAGGCCTTCCTTTTTCCGTTGGTTCATCCCCCCAAATGGCTGCTACAGCCAGCGTGCTGTGCCGATCCAAATCCAGGAGCCAGGTGCTTCCTCATGGTCTCCCACATGGGTGCAGGGCCCAAGCACTTGGGCCATCCTCCACTGCACTCCCGGACCACAGCAGAGGGCTGGACTGGAAGAGGAGCAACCAGCACAGAATCCAGTGCCCCAACCGGGACTAGAACACAGGGCACCGGTGCCACAGGCGGAAGATTAGCCTAGTGAGCCACCTAAAGACATATTTTTAAAAAGACTCCCACTGTGCTCTCAGCCAGGCTTTCACTGCCACCCATATGGAAGACACTCTGGAGGAGGTGGCCCTGGTGTTGCAGGTGTGTGGGAGCTGAGCGCCTCTGTGTGCAGAGCTGTAGCAGCCCACAGTACAGGGAGAAAAATCTGAAATGGAAGCTGTAGGAGATCACAAGAGCTGGGAGTTGGACCACTCGGGTGGGCAGAGACCTGACCGGAGGAGAGAGGGTGAGTCCTGGAGAGTGCAGACCAACACGTCTCAGAGGCCCAGCACACATGCTCAGAGGGCCGGAAGGACGGTGGTGCCCCTCACTGGGCACAGAAAGGAAGGTGAGTCCTTTGTCAGGCTGTTCCCGGGTGACCAGCAGCCAGGGCAGGAGAAAGGAGCATCCAGGCAGCAGCCATGGCCACGGCCCGTGTCTAGAATGAGCTTTTTTTTTTTTTTACTGTAGAAAGAAATCATACCAAAATGCGCCATTTAACCACTTTAAGAACATCATTCAGTAGTGGTATATGTTCACACCAATCCTGAGGACGTTTTCATTTTGCAAAATGGAAACTCTGCACCCATTATAACAATGATCTATTTTCTACCCACAAGCCCCAGCAGTGTGGTTCTGACTAAATTCCTCACATACATGGGATCACACAGTATTACCTGTAGTGTGTGGTCATCTCGCTAGCACGGTGTCTCCAGGGGCGTGCACGTGGTAGCATGGAGCAGAGCTCCTTCCTCTCCACGGCCGCACCACATTTTGTTTCCCCATTCATCCATCCACAGACACAGCTGCTTCTGCTCTCTGGTTGTTCTGAGCAACACTGCTGTGAACAGGGTGTACCTCTGGGGGATGCTGTCCTCAGTGCCTTTGGGGGATATGTGCAGAAGCAGAGTTACCAGGTCATTAGCAGGTGTTGCCAGGCACTTGCAGGTGAATCTGTGGTAATCCTATTTTTAGCATCTTGAGGAACCACCACACTGTTTGCTGCACTGGCTGCAGCGTTCTGCACCTCTGTCCCCAAGAATCACTCTTGAGTTTCAACTTCCCTGCATCCTCACCAACCCTGTTATGTTCTGGGATTTCTTTGGGGATGGCCATGCTGATGGATGAGCGATGATCTCTCCATGAGGTTCTGACTTGCATTTCTCCAACCTGGAGATGTATTTATTTATTTGAAAGGCAGAGTTACAGAGAGGCAGAGAGAGAAAGAGAGAGAGAGACAGAGAGAGAGAGAAAGTCTTTCATCTGCTGGTTCACTCCCCAAATGGCTGCAATGGCCAGAGCTGTGCTGATCCAAAGCTAGGAGCCAGGAGATTCTTCTGGGTCTCCCATATGGGTGCAGGGGCCCGAGTCCTTGGGCCATCTTCCACTGCTTTCCCAGGCTACAGCAGAGAGCTGGATTGGAAGTGGAGCAGCTGGGACTCGAACCGGCACCCATATGGGATGGCTGCACTGCAGGCGGTGTCTTTACCGCTACACCACAGCAACGGGCCCTGAGTGAGTCTTAAAGACAGCAAGGGGAAGCCAGGCTCTGAGGCCGCAGTGTGGGGACTGAGCTTAAGCCCCGGCTTTCATACTGGCTTGTGCCTTGGCACACACATCTCTTTGCTCGGCCACACAGTTGAGGACATAGACACCCACCCTGCTTCTGTTTTCCACATCACCACCTTGGAGCCTTGTGTTCCCCTCCAGGAAGAACAAAGCTAACAACTTTACTTCAGAGAGTCAGAGCCCCTTGTATGAACCTCAGGAGCTCTGAGCAATGTGTCAAGATCTACCTAACAGCCTGCAGACAGAACAGGGTCTGGGAGCATTGTGATCAGCTCCCTCTAAGTCCTTTGGTGACATCTGACTTAAAACAGAATCCCTCGGAACCAAGCCCTGATCCGTTTATCTGCCCCCTGAGCCTGGCCATATGTCCCTGCTCTTCTCCCACGACTACAAGCAAATGCAGAATTCTGAGTTTCGAGCGTTCCTTTCTTGTAGCCTCTAAGACAGTCACAGATGAAATAGGATGAGGCCAGCGGCCATACTTCTTGTAAAGTTATCCCCAGAGATAAATGTACGGTGTTGTTTCGGAGGCTGTGGCGGCGTCTGCAGTGTAACCAAGGCTGACAGACTGCCTGCGTGTGGGTGGCTGTCTCCTTTCCAGCTGTGACCGGCTGAATTATATCACCTGTCCCGTTTGATGTATTAGGATGTGCCCAAGCTCAAGATGCATGTTGCTGCAATAGGGAAATTAATGTCCACCACTGGAGGCAATTAATAATGATTAGGAGCAAAACAGCAGGGTTAAATCTGTGCATTTAGCAGAGTGTTCATACACTTTTATACTATATTTCAGCCTAGTTGCTCAAAGGAAGAAAAGATCCTTTTGGGGGGACTAGACAATCTTATCTTAATTAACACGTAAACTTAGACGAAATGTCAGAGTTGCTTCAGTGAGACGTGTTTATTCATTATTTACTTAATTCTCCCTTCCTGGGGCTAGAGCAAAACACTGAATGAAAAAATAGTATACAATGGAGACAAGTGTTAAGATTCAGTGGAGAGGTGGACATCTGGTATAGGGGTTAAGCCGCCAGTTAGGGCATCACCATCCCATATCCAAACCCCTGGGTTTCAGTCCTGGCTTCAATCCCAATTCTAGCTTCCTGCTAATGCACACCCTGGGAGGCACAGGTGATGGCTCAAGTAGTTGGGTCCCTGCCACCCACATGGGAGACCTGATTTGAGTTCCTGGCTCCCAGCTTCAACCTGGCCTAGCCCTGGCTGTTGTAGGCATTTAAGGAGAGACCTAGCAGATGGAAGCACTGTGTGTGTGTGCACGCACGCGCACACTCATGCACATGCATGTGTGTCTGTCAACACATCCTTCTCTCTTTTGTCACTCCCTCTTTCTCAGATAAAATAAAAATTTAAAAAGACTCGTTGAGTAGCTAGTAAAACTCTTAGACTTTACAAGTGCTACATTCGACCCAAGAATCAAGGTGAGAAAATATCAGTTCTTTTATTTTACCATTCTGCAGTTTGTGTATTTAAAAAACAGCAGCAAATTGGCACACTACAGATTTTCAATGCTCAATTCAATGCAACTCCATAAAATCTGCAGGTAAAATGGTTAATGGTAGGTAACTAATTTCCATTTGGTAACTAAAATCTAGATATGAATTTGAATATAATAAATCTAAACACAACAAGGGATCTTGCCCCAGAAATGCAGAAAACACTTAGAACTGATTGGTTACAAATCTCTAAGAAAGAAGAGCCCGAACTGCACTGAGGGGTGTGAACACCATGCACCTCCAACTGGACACTGACACCACAGTGCACAGTGTACACAATACAAATATCCATTGATCAGACATTTTATTAGCAAATTTCATTGCAGACTAAAACATAATTGGCCACCAACTGGACTTTATAGCCTAGAAAAGATTATATGCTTAACCTAGATGATAATGCAATTCTGATTCATGAGAAACTATGAGATATAGGGCTTGGAAAGCTTCAAAGCCTTCTTTTCTCACAATAGAGACTCCTCCATAAGCAGCAACGGCTGCAGAGACACAGGGGCTCCGTTGGCAATGTGCGTTCTTAGGGCTGCTCAAGGCCTCCCGTGGGGGTCATCCTCCTCCCACCCCTTTCATTGTGTCCTAAAGATGGGCTCAGTCCCTATGATCCCCTAAGAGACTCAACTAAGCAAAAAATTCAGTCACTAATCAGTCATTTGGCTCGCTTAATCCAGGTATCTAGATCCTTGGGCACAACTGAAATACATGATTATATTTTTAAGAGCACTTGTAGAATCCTTGGCACCATTTTTTTTTTTTTTTTACAGGCAGAGTGGACAGTGAGAGAGAGAGAGAGACAGAGAGAAAGGTCTTCCTTTGCCGTTGGTTCACCCTCCAATGGCTGCTGCGGCTGGCATGCTGCAGCCGGCGCACTGCGCTGATCTGAAGCCAGGAGCCAGGTGCTTCTCCCATGGGATGCAGGGCCCAAGCACTTGGGCCATCCTCCACTGCACTCCCGGGCCACAGCAGAGAGCTGGTCTGGAAGAGGGGCAACTGGGACAGAATCCAGCGCCCCGGCCAGGACTAGAACCCAGTGTGCTGGCGCCGCTAGGCGGAGGATTAGCCTATTGAGCCGCAGCACCGGCTCCTTGGCACCATTTTTCAAGTGGCTATCTAACATCGTGTGACTAGTGTCCACACACCAGTTTAGTAAACCATCTTTGTGTCTGCAGCATCATTACTTATTCATTGGTTTTGAAATCTCTACACTGTTTCACACAGGATACGCCTTCCGTTTACCTATCAGCGTATCACCACTCTGGGCACATTATTATTTTATTATTTTTAGGAATCTGTTCCTTCCACAAATATTTTTTTAGATTCTTACTATGTGTAAAGCACTCTGTTGGAGATACACACACACACACACACACACACACACACACATTGTTCTCATCTGCTGGTTCACTCCTAAAATGCCTGAAATGGTCCCTGGGTGGGAAGGGAGCTAGGATCAGGGAACTCAGTCCAGTTTTCCCACACAGGTGGCAGGAAGAAGGCATTCTGACATGACACGCTCCCTTCCTAACTGGCATCTTAATTGCTGAGCCGAATGCGGGCCTCTAAATGCTGACTTTGCCTCGGGTATTTCCCATTCTTTCTCACAACAACTGGTGAAGTAGAAATTATTTCCATTTACACTTGAACAAAACTGAGTCCTAGAGAAGTGACTTCCCCAGTGACGTTGGCTTGTCTAAGGTCACACAGTGGTATTGGCAGAGTCAGGACATCAGTCTCAGCCTCGTTCTTGCCACCACACACCAGCCATCTCTTCCAGAGCTGGCTGGCCAACAGCAGTTCCAGAAGCTGTGTTCAGTCTCTCAGCCAGTGACCGGGGCCTCAGTCTGACTCCTGCAAAATCACAGATGAGTGGAGTCTGCTCCGTGTGTTAGACAATGCTGGTGTGTAAGGAACGGCGGCCCCTCCCACATGCCAGCCTCTGGACCACGCTTGATCTTCACAATGACTTTGGCCTTGCCTGTGCCCTTGCTTCTCTACTTCCTATTGGATTTCTGGCTTCCTAGTCCTGGCCTCTTTAGTGTCAGCCACATGTTGAGCAACAATTATTCGGCTTGATGAACTTGCACCACCAATTCAACCTGCTGTTCTACCCTAGCTTTGTGCCCCCTGTAGGCATAGATGACAGTCATCACCTACCAAGCCAGCCCCGGAAAACACAGCTGCTATGCCAGGCCCAGAGCACCTCCCCCCCATCCCGCCCCGTTCCTCCCGACCTTGCCAAGGAAGCCATGGGCAATCCAAAGGATATTGCCCTAGCTCTTTAAGTTGGGGAGCACTGCAATATTGTATAAAGCTGATAAAAATGCAAATACCCAAATCCTTCTCTCAGCCTCCTGAGTGTGTTTTAATCTGCTCACCAGGTGGAGAGGAAGCATACCAAGATCCAAGAACCCCAGAACAGTAAGAGGTGCTTTCTGCAAACACACACCTTCCTCCACTGGACTAAGAAACCTCATCAGGTTGAAATTTTTAACTTAAGAGAAGGAAAAAAAGGAAATAGCTAATTTGCTAATTATCGCAGAAGATTATTACTCTTGCAAGTGTCACCACACAGGTTCCAAACATGAGCCAAGTCATAGAAATTGTACCCTTGGCTTTCAGCAATCAGCAAAGGAAAATCATATTTCCATTTGGCAGCTTTCCTTGTTTCCAAACTTATGGGAGAAATCCAAAACTTCGCACATTAGGAAATTGTTAGAGACCAGGCTTAAATGTTTCAGCAGCTGCCCAAGAAACTTAGCACAATAGACTTTATAAACCCAGCCAGTCTGCATTAGTCATGTCTGAATCCAAATCCGCTCAAACAGTAGTGTGATATACATCAGCCCTATTTCGCCAGATTTAAAAGTTCAAAATGTCAGGGATAAGATGCACTCAAAAAAATTAATAGGAAGCCCAAGGGAACATTAAAAATTCTAAGTGGGCCTTTTTCTTCTCTGCTTTCTGCTTTAGGCAAAAATGCAGACGTTCAAACATTGTTGAAAAATCAAACTTGTGTTGAATGGAATTTGAGGAGAGCAAGAAGTACCAGTTATCCAGGTGCCCAGTCTCACAGTCATCATGGCCCTGAAGCCAATCTGGAAAACTCTGGGCCCAGCACTTTCTTTCCTGTGGATTGGCTGAAGAGAGTGGACCACGGGCTGTCAGTGCATGGAGAATGCCCAGTCAGGGCTCAACTTGCAGATGAGGACGGAGCCCTATTTGCTGTCGAGAACCTTGGCTGCCTGACAGCAAAGAGCTGATGTCTGGGAAAGAAGCTGTGGTGGGAGAGAAGGATGGCCAGTCACCGTGACTCTCAGTAGGGGCCGTGCTCCTGACTCTCCCACACCCGAGATCAGAGCAGAGAGTGTGCTACATGTGGGTGCCCTCGTCCCTGGCGAGCTACATTTTCTTTGTACAATGGAGAGAATTCTACCCACCTGGCAGGACTGCGGTTAACCTCGAGGCAAGGCGGTGAGAACTGTGCTGAGCACAGGGCCCAGCATCTCAGAAACACCTCCCAAGGCTGGTCACCCACTGCTGTCTGAGAAATTAGTCCCAAACTTGTCAGCTGAAAAAAATGCACATTTGTCACTTCACACTCTCTGTGGGCCAGGGAGCTAGGAGTGGCTTAGCAGGGTGCACCTGCTGCAAAGACTGCTGGAAAATGTAGTCTCTACTCCAGGGGGCTTAGTCTCCAGCTAGAAATGGGAGGGAGAATTCTGTTATCATAGAATACAGTGAGGAAAAACTGAGGAACAATTCTGTCCCACCAGGCAGAATAGTAACAGAAGTCTGGCATAACATCAGATAAAATAGACCTTGGGAAGACATTAATATGGATAATAGTCAACAGTATCAAATTTTTAAGATTTAATTCACAAGAAATGTATGTACAGTTAGCAAAAAAAAAATTCAAAATATATAAAATAAGAACTGACAGAATATAAAAAGAAACAAACAACAACAACAACAACAAATCAGGGGCCAGCGCTGTGGCGTAGCAGGTAAAGTCGCCACCTGCAGTGCCAGAATCCCATATGGATGCTGGTTTGAGACCTGGCTGCTCTACTTCTGATCCAGCTCTCTGCTGTGGCCTGGGAAAGCACAAGATGGCCCAAGTTCATGGGCCCCTGCACCCGTGTGGGAAGACCAGGAGGAAGCTCCTGGCTCCTGGCTTCAGATCGGCTCAGCTCCAGCCGTTGGACTCAATTGGGGAGTGAACCAGCAGATGGAAGACCTCTCCCTTTCTCTCTTTCTCTCTCTCTCCCTCTGTCTCTCCTTCTCTCTCTCTCTGTAACTCTGACTTTAAAATAAATAAATAAACCTTTAAAAAAAATTCAGACCAGCACCAAAGGAGGCAGTCAATGCTTGGCAAATCAAACAAAGGAAAAGAATCAGTAAGAATATAGAAGATATGGGGGCCAGTGCTGTGGCCTAGCCAGTAAGGCCGCCTCCTTCAGTTCCGGCATCCCATATGGGCACCAGTTCTAGTCCCGGCTGCTCCTCTTCCGATCCAGCTCTCTGCTATGGCCTGGGAAAGCAGAGGAAGATGGCGCAAGTCCTTGGGCCCCTGCACCCATGTGGCAGACCCTGAAAAAGCTCCTGGTTTTGGATTGGCTCAGCTCAGGCCATTGTGGCCAATTGGGGAGTGAACCAGCGGATGGAAGACCTCTCTCTCTCTCTCTCTCTCTCTCTCTGCCTTTCCTTCTCTCTCAGTGTAACTCTGACTTTTAGATAAATAAATCTTTAAAAAATAATATAGAAGATATAAAGAACATATTTAAATACTACTCTGATAACCTAGAACAGAAATCATTTTCAAGCCCACTGAAAATAGGAAAATTGACACCAATGCAAACCAAAAGCAAGTTTCAACAAATTTCAAATTATTGATATGAGTCATCATATTCAGTGATGATAATGAAATTAATCAATTGCAAAAAGATAAATTCTAGAAAGCCAACTGAATATTTAAAGCAGGTGCTTTAAAATCTTTATGGAAATGAGAAGACACTTATATGAAAAAGCCAAGGGAAATATTACCAATTTACACCTGTGGGATGCAGAACTAATATTAGACTACATAGAGATTTCTCAAATCTCAACTGAAATCAATTACCACATGGGCAAAGGCATGAAGAGACATCTCACCAATAAAGCCACATAGACAGCAAATATGATGAAAAGATGTTCAATATTATTAGCTACTAGAGAAATGCAAAATCAAAACCACAATGAGATAGTACTATAAGCCTGTTACAGTGGTTAAAACAAAAAATAGTGACAATATCAAATGCTGACAATGCAGAGAACTGAAACGCTCATGCCTTGCTGATGAGAGCGTAAGACTGTTCACTTTGGAAAAGAGTTTGGCAATTCCTTAAAGAGCTAAATATATAAGCAAACCTGTATACAAATGTTCATAGCAGCTTAACAAACGTTTTGTTTTGTTTTAATTTGAGAGGGGGTGGGGAGGGAAAGAGAAAAATTTGATCTGCTGGTTCACTCCACCAGTGCCTGCAATGGCCGGGGCTGGACTGAGGTCAGAACCAGGAGCTGGGACCACAGTCCAGGTTCCTTACCCGGGTGGCAGGAACTCCACGACTTGAGTCATCACAGCTGCCTCATAGGGTCTGCATCAGTAAGAAGCTAGAATCGGGAGCCAGATCTGAGCACTGAACAGCAGCTCTCTGATGTGAGATGCAGGTATCTTAACTGCTAGACAAAACATCCACTCCTCACAACCAGTAGAAAACCTCCAGATGTCCTTCAGTGGATGAATGGCTAGGCAAACCACAGTACATCCATAGTATGGAGTTGGGTTCAGCAATAATAATAAAAAGTCTACTACTGATAACCACAACAACCCAGACGGATCTTCAGACAATTATGGAAAGTGAAAAAAGCGACCTTCAAAGGTTCTGTACTGTGTAATTCCATTTAGATAGCCTTCTTAAAAGAACAAAATTGTAGCAACAGGTGACACATTAGTTGTTGCTAGGAGTTAAGGAGAGGTGAAGACGAGAGGGCAGAAGCAGCGGCTGTCGAAGGGCAACGCGAGAGAGCCCGTGATGGAGACCTGCTGTATCATGGCAGAGTCAATGTCAGTCTCTCAGCTGAGAGACGCACTACGGTTTCCTAACTCGTCACCACTGGAGGGAGCTAAGGGGTCCAGGGGATGTCTCTGTTATTTCTTACAACTGCATGGGAATTTACAATCATCTCAAAATTTAAAAGCTCATTTGAGAAAGCTTGTGGGATGCAGTGAAAGCAATACTTTCATAGAATTAAACATTTATATTTGAAAGAAAACAGGCTCGGGGTGAGCATTTGGTACGGTGTTTAGATACCTCTTGGGACACCCATTTCTCATATCAGAGGGCCTGGGTTTGAGTCTCAGCTCTGCTCCCAGTTCCAGTTTACTGCAAATGTCTTGGGAGGCAGCAGGTGATGGCTCAAGTAGCTGGGTTCCAATCATGCTTGTGGGAGACTTAGGTTGAGTTCCCAGCTCCTGGCTTCAGCCTAGTGCAGTCACAGCCACTATGGACATTTGATCTCTCTCTGCCTTTCAAATAAATAAAACTAAGTAAATCATTTTTAAAAAAGAAAAGAAGGAAAGTCTTAAAATTAATGATATAAGAAATTAGGAAAATAAGAGCATAATAAGCTCAAATAAAGTATAAGAAACAGTAAGGAGCATAAATTAATGAAATAAGAGCCACAAAAAATATTATAGAGCAGATTACCTGAGATAAAAAATTGTTCTTGGGGCCAGTGCTGTGGCGCCACAGGTTAAAACCCTGGCCTGCAGTGCCAGCATCCCATACATGCGCCAATTCAAGTCCTGGCTGCTCCATTTCCAATTTAGCTCCCTGCTAATGCACTTGAGAAAGCAGTGGAAGATGGTCCAAGTCCTCGGTCCCCTGCACCCATATGGGAGACCCAGAAGAAGCTCCTGGCTTTGGATCAGCTCGGCTCTGCTAGGGAGTGAACCAGCAGATGGAAGACCTCTCTCTCTGTCTCTACCTCTCTCTGTAACTCTTTCAGATAAATAAAATAAATCTTTTTTTTTTTTTTTAAAAAAGGTTGTTCTCCACAAAGAACAATAACATGGGCAAAGCTCTAGCAAGACTGACCTCAGAGAAGATCAGGAAGGCCCAAATTAGCAATGTTGGGCCCAAGACAAAATCTACACCACAGGTACAGCAGACACAGAGAAAAGATTCTAGATCATTTTCTGACGATAAATTTGAAAAATAAGTAAAGTGGATAAATTTCTAGAAAATATGACTGACCCAAACCACCTTACATAAAGGAGAAAATCTAGTTAGGTAAGTGTTTTAAAATATTTTCAACAACGAAAATTCTAGGCCTTTTATACTTTGAAGACATCAGTGATTGTCATCCTATGCAAGTTCTTGTCTAGCATTAAAACAAACAGAAAAGAGAGAAGGGAAGGGAGGGAGGAAGGAAATATTTTCTGATTCATCTTGTGATACCCAGTCTAGACAAAACAGATCAAGGTCCAAAAATAGGGGCAGGTGTTTGGCCTTGTGGTTAAGATGCCAGCTATGGTGCCTATGTCCCACATCAAGTCCCTGTGTTCAAGTCCTGGCTCCCTTCATCTCCTGACTCCAACTTCCTGGAACTGTGGACCCTGGGAGGAGGCAACGAGGACCCAAGGAAATTGGGTCCCTGCCATCCACAGCGGAGACCTGGATTGAGTTCCCAGGTCCCACCTTGGGCCTTAGCCCAGCCCCAACTGCTAATAAGCATTTAAGGAGTGAATCAGTGGTTGGGAGCTCTCTCTCTCTCTCTCTCTTGCTCTCTCGCTCTCTCTCTCTGCCTCTCAAATTAAAAAATAATTGTTTTTAAATCCAAAATCACTAAATAACATAAAGCTAAACCAAATTCAACAACAAATAACAGATTGAGTAGGCTTTATTCCAGAAATGCACCACTGATTCAATATTAGAAAAATTTATTACTTTAATTTACCACAAGAATAGATTAAAGGGGAAAAAGCTGCATGATCATCTTGATAGGTACAAAATTCAATAAAAGTCTGAAGCCATCCATCACTGGGACTTTAGGCACATTACTGCCCGCTGGCTCCAGGAGACGGGCGTAAGAAGGCTCAGAGGAGTGGAGACCTGGAAAGAGCACGGATGTCCATGAACAACAGATGAGATGACAAACTGTATGTTTGTACCAAGGAACAGAGCAGTGGAAGTGAGGAAGCCATGGCCACAGACAACAGCACGGCTGACTCTCGCAAGCACAATGTTGGCGAAAAAGCTCACAAGATTGACGTATCTAAAACTACGTCTTGGGCCGGCATTTGGCACAGCCATCGAGAGGTTGCTTGGGAGGCATCCCACATCGGAGTGTCTGACTTCGAATCCCGGCTCCACTCCCAATTCCAGCTTCCTGCTACTATGCACTGTGGGAAGCAGCAGGTGATGGTTCAAGTACCTGGGATCCCGCCACCCACACGGGAGACTCAGATGAAGTTCCTGGCTCCTGGCTTCAGCCTAGACCAGCCCTGGCTGCTCTGTTCATCTGGAGGGTGAACCAGTGGATGGGAGCTGTCTGTCTCTTGCTTTCAAATCGTTTAAAAGAGAAAACAAAAGTGCTCCTTTTGGAGATATTCAGAAACTTTAGGAAAAGCAGGAAATTGACACAACATGCACAATAATGTTCCCTGGGGCAGTGCAGTGGGGGGCAGAGTGGAGAGCTATGGTTGTGGTAGCCCTGAGAATGGCTCAGAGTTATTGGGCATATTTGATTGAGTGAGGAGTAGGTAACTAATGTTTGTTTCTCATTATTCTTGAAAATGAGGTGCCAGGTTGTGGCACAGTGGCTCAAGCCATCACTTGCAACACTGGCAGCCCATTGAGTCCTGGCTGCTCTACTTCTGATCCAGTTCCCTGTTTGTGAACCTGAGAAAGTAGTAGAAGACCTTAGCACTTGGGTCCCTACCGCCCACATGGGAGATCTGGATGGAATTTCAGATTTTTTTTAAAGATTTATTTATTTATCTGAAAGGCAGAGTTACAGAGAGGCAGAGGCAGAGAGAGAGAAGTCTTCCATCTGCTGGTTCACTCCCCAAATGGGCGCCAATGGCCAGAGCTGTGCCAATCTGAAGTCAGGAGCCAGGAGCTTCTTCCTGGTCTCCCACGTGGGTGCAGGAGCCTGAGCACTTGGGTCATCTTCCCAGGCCATCGCAGAGAGCTGGAATGGAGTAGCCAGGTCTCGAACTGGCACCCATATGGGATGCCAGCACTGCAGGACATAGCACCGGCTAGAACACTCATTTTGGGGACAGGATTTCTACTGCCACAGAAAAGCCACATTATTCTGAGCATTGACTGAATGTTGCTCCTGGCTTTGATTGGTCCAAATGTTGTGTGAAGGTCACGAGAGCTGCCACCCTGTGCACTGCTGTAGGGTTTTTTTTTTTTTTTTCCTGACAGGCAGAGTTAGTGAGAGAGAGAGACAGAGAGAAAGGTCTTCCTTCTGTTGGTTCACTCCCCTAATGGCCGCTATGGCTAGTGCCACGCTGATCCAAAGCCAGGAGCCAGGTGCTTCCTCCTGGTCTCCCATGTGGGTGCAGGGCCCAAGGACCTAGGCCATCCTCCACTGCCTTCCCAGGCCACAGCAGAGAGCAGGACTGGAAGAGGAGCAACCGGCACAGAATCCGGCACCACAACCTGGGGTGCCAGCGCCACAGGCAGAGGATTAGCCTAGTGAGCCGCGGCACCGGCCATGCTGCAGTTCTTTATAATTACCCAAAGGACGTAAAGACTGAAGCCCTACTTTCCTTATAGTCCTCACGTCGGCCTAAATCAACTGTAACTATTATGTCCGCAAGGTTCCAAAGTGACCTCTTATTAAGATGATCTATAATTTTGATTTGTTTCTATTGCTCTCAGCAGAGGCCTGGGCCTGTTGACTGCATTCAAGTTTCCCTCCTGAACCACTTGTGTGCTCAGCGGCAGGGCGTTGGGCCTCTTGACTTCAGTGAATCTGCCTTTGCCCTTAGCGTTGTCAGTGACTGTGAGCGGCTTCTGCAGGAGGTAGCCTGACTCATTTCACCCCACTCCCCCACACCCAGTCCTGGGTGGGCTTACAGGGGCAGGTGGAGGGCTCTGTGACTCTGCATTCTCACGGCAGTGACCACAGACGTCTATGCAGACCTAATGGGCACAGCTGAGATGCTCCACTTCCACGACCTCAAGTCATCGTGGCTTCTTCATCTGCATTCAAGATGGAGAAGCTGACACTCAGAGGAGAAGCAGGCAGTGGGACGTCACAAAGAAAGGGCAGGGCTGAGAGACTTGAGCCCCACTCGGCTCAACCCTCTTCTCCTCCCACTGCAAGCCTCAGTGAGTGTTGTTTTCTGATTGGCTGAGAGGAGGAAGCAGGCTCAAACCCCAGTCTGGAGTTTCGGGTCGCTCTCCTTCACACCTTCATGCCTCTCCCTGGACAGCGGGGAGTGATCTCTTCCCAACGAAAGCAGAGATGACACTCAAGGCCAGGTGGTGTTTTTGTCTTTCATTATAATTGGTAGAGGTGGGAAATAAAAAAGCACTGTGGAACTGTTAGCAAGTTTGGAGGAAGTTCGCATTCTGAAGCTCGCGCAGGCTAAACATGCAAACAATTGCTTTAAAGCAATTTAACGTTTTCATTTCAAAGTCGATTGAGACATTGGATTCATTTCAGTATCTTAACAGTATCATCAGCTCTATAGCTGGACAAATAAATAGATAGACCTATAATATCGCCATTCAAATGATTAAAAAGAAATAAAATGATGCCAGATGTTTATTTGGAATAACCCATAGAACACATTGAAAACAATTCCTATTTCTGCAACTGGGAATTGGAATTGATCATTACTGGGCATTAAATGTGCGTATGTTTTTCTGAAGTTCCTAAATCTATTTAATTTCTATGTTGACAGAGATATTAGACAGCTGTTTGAAAATCTGTCTCCCTTTCCTGAGCTGTGCACAAGAAATCTTTATGTTAAACCACGAAATGTCAATGAGAGCTCTTCAGTGTACTAATCAGCCCGCGAGGGCCCTGTGTGCCGCTGGAAGCCATAACCTTAACTTACAGTCTCAACGGCCTTGATCGCCCCACAGGCAGCCTCTTAAGACCCAGCAGTTGCAGGCGACGTCTCCCAAGAGCAGTGTGTCTCGGCTCTGGTGAAAACAGCCAGAGACGATGACTTAGGAGATGTGCTCTCCACCACGGGCTTCCGCTGTGGCTCACTGCGCACCCCAGGGGGAATCCTCTGGCTCCATTGCCCATCTCAACCCCATCACAGGCTTCCATCCTTGAGGAGCCAGTGGCGAATGACAGGGGGAGCCAGGTGCAAGAGAAGGAAAATCCAGTTCATTCATTCCCTCACAGCTTGCCGAGGACAGGCTGGTAAAGTTGCTAATGGGCATCATCTTAGCATTTTCAAAAACATTTCCATAGACCAGGCAAAGGAAGGGAAAGCATCTTTTTTTTTTTTTTTTAAAGATTTATCTATTTATTTATTTGAAACAGTTACAGAGAGAAAGAGAGAGAGAGAGAGAATCTTCCATCCTCTGGTTCACTCCCCAAATGGCCACATCTGGGAGCCAGAAGCCAGGAGCCAAGAGCTTCTTCCAGGTCTCCCATGCGGATGCAGGGGCCCAGCGACTTGGGCCATCCTCTACTGCTATCCCAGGCCATAGCAGAGAGCTGGATTGGAAGTGGAGAACTAGGACTTGAACTGGCGCCCACATGGGATGGTGGGACTGCAGGCGGCAGCTTTACCCACTACACCACAGTGCCAGCCCCAGAAGATAACTTGATTTTGATGCATGACAAATTTGTTTTTTCATAACATGGATTTCAAAATTATTTTATACTCAAATAACCTTATCTTTTAATTCCACCTTTCCGAGACATTTCTGAAGTCCCCCTAAGTTCACTAGTGTGGTGGCTGCCACCGCTGATCTTCCTCAGCTCCCCAAGAGGTCTCGGGACATCATCCCCTTCTGCAAGTGAGGAAACCAAGAGCAGGTCCGTAAGTGACAGAGCCACATGGGAAACGCGATTCTCCCAGGGACTGGAGTCCCAGCAAAGGGAGTTAGAGGATTTAACGGCCTCCGGCTGAAACAATTCTCTAAGTGCTAATCTGTGATGGCAAAGATCTTGGATTTAAGAC
This sequence comes from Oryctolagus cuniculus, assembly GCF_964237555.1. NCBI lineage: Eukaryota > Metazoa > Chordata > Mammalia > Lagomorpha > Leporidae > Oryctolagus > Oryctolagus cuniculus. Next base: position 18,288,743 of record NC_091447.1, read on the forward strand.
TCACTCTCTGAGGCCGTCTCTCTCTTGAATAAGAGAAACTGATGTTTACTGAGAACTGGAGAGATAAGTCCAAACTTAATCTTCAAAGAAAAAACACCAGGAACTAGTTGGTGCCCTCCCCTCCACCTCATTTTAAAGATAAACAAAGAGAGGCACGAAGAGGTTAGGGGCCTTTCTCCAAGATTCTGCAGTTACATCAGCTGCTGAGCCTGGACTCAAACCCTGCACAGTTCAACTCCAAGGTCGTGGACCTAACCTTGAAACTCCACCTGCTCCTGTGCAAGGGGAGGGAAGCCACCTGCTTCTGCCATGCCTCTACTTCAAAAAATTGGTTGATTTGAAAGGTAGAGCAACAGACAGAGAGGGAAAGACACAGAGAGATCTTCCATATATGGGTTCATGCCCCAGATGGCTGAAGCAGCAGGGTCAGGCTCAGCTGAAGCCAGGAACTCCATCCTGATCTCCCATGTGGGTGACATGGGCCCAAGCACTTGGGCCATCTTCTGCTGCTCTCCCAGGTGCATTAGCAGGCAGCTGGATTGGAAAGTGGAGCAGCTGGGACTTGAACACCTGCTCCACTATGGGATGCTGTTGCAAACCCCAGCTTAACCCGCTGTGCCACGCCAGTCCCCACCTACAGCTCTGCTTCCTCCAGGTCTCTCCCTTTATGGCCACGTCCCCTCCTAAGACAGAGGAACCTCTCATCTGAGGAATTACAGCCACTGTGGGCAAGAGCCACCTGTCAGCGACGCCCCATTTCCTGGCTCCAGTCTGTTACGTATTAATGAACATGTATGTGTGTGCATGTATTTCTATATCTATCTACTCCATTGTATTTTGATTGTAGAGTTCTACTCTCCGAGGATGAGCTTATTTTCATAATTTACAAGTTTTTAGAGGAATTGCCTCATTGTAATTCCCTAATACTGAAAAAGCAAACAGTTATTACTTTAGTAGCTCAGGGGAATGCTTATGATACAATGTAGAATAAAATAAAGCAGGCCCTAAAATTATATATACAATATGGTCACAGTTGTGTTTAATAATGGGATGGGTAGAGAATTAGCAAAGTGTTTAGAGTGGCTCTGCTACGGTGGTAAACAAATGCATGCCTTTTCTTCCTAATTCTTTCCCATTAGAGGCTGAGTAACAGTCTTTATCTAACACCAGGCGCTGTGCTGTTGCTTTGCATCATCTCATTTAATCCTCCCACAACACACAGATGTGGTCTCATTATTCCCACTTTACAGATAGGAAACCTACATCAAGTAGCTTCCCTGAGATGTCCTGTGGCCAAATGACAGAGGTTTTCTGCTCTGATACAAATTACCTTGGATTATTTGCTACCACAACACGACATCACAGTGAGTGGCTTCCACACCAGAAGTGTCTATGCTCACGTTCTGCAGGCTGGAGTCCAGGATCAAGGACCCGCACCTACCATGGCTGGGGTGGGCTCCACTGCAGGCTCCCTTTCTCTGCATCCTCATTGGTAACCCTTCAGTCTGTGCCTGGGTCCTATGTGTGTCTCTGTGTGCTCAAATTTTCTCTTCTGATAAAAACGCCATTTATTTGAATTAGGGCCCATCTTAAAGGTCCTGTTTTAAGTTAATCACCTCTTTATTTATTTACTTGAAAGGCAAAGTGAGTGAGTGAGTGAGAGAGAGAATCTTCCATCCACTGGTTCACTCCTCAAATGACTTTAATGGCCAGGGCTGATCCAGGCCAAAGCCAGGAACTCAGAGCTTCATCTGGGTATCCCACATGGGTGACAGGGTCCCCAGCACTTGGGCCATCTTCTGCTGCCCTCCCAGGAGCGTTAGCAGGAAGCTGGATCTGAAGCAGAGCAGCCAGAACTCAAACAGGTGCTCTGATTTGGGATGCTGGTATTGCAGGTGGCAGCTTAGCCCACTGCTCTGCGATGCCACCCCTACCCACCTCTTCAAAGACCTTTTCTGCAGATACAGTTCCCATGAGGTTCTAGGGGTCAGTCCAACATACGGATGTCCAGAAGACACCATTCAGCCTACAGTAGGTGTCATCACCCATGGGTACTACTGCTGTCCCCAAAGATTTGTTCTGCAATTTTTTTACAAATTCTGTTTTCATGCCATACAGAGTTATACTGAAAAGCCATGTTTTCTTACTCTAAGCTAAGGATGACTTGCTCACTGTGAGTTCCTTTGTTCATTCATTAATTCAGAACTAGAATGCTGGTTGCAAAGGGAAAGGATTAACTAGAAGTCAAGGAATTTGAAAAGCTCACCTAATCCTCTTGCTCAGTCATTCAATAAAATGTCTCTTACTTTCTAATCAGAGTTTAAATCAAATAGCAAATGTATAGAGATCAAAACAGTATGAAGACCATCCAGGAGTTAAATCCCTTTAAGAAACTAAAAACTTAGTGGGGGAAACAAAAGCATCAATATTTGAAACGTTAATTAGCATGCATGATGGTAATATGAGAAATGCTGCAAGGTGGAGCGGGGCTGAATCACAGAAAGTGGAAGCCGGAAAGTAGACTTATTGAGTTCAGAGAATGGTTGGCGATCAGGAAGGGTGATCCAGGAAGGCTTCCTGGGGGAGGAAGGGCTTATTGTTGACCAAGGGAGCCCTCTCACCATTTCACAGGGTGCTGTGAGATTCAAGACAGGTTCAGAGAAATTGCACATCTATGATAAACTGGTGAGATGAACAAGAACCCAGGGAAGGCAAAACCTGCAGAGTTGGGGAGGGCGAAGGAGGAGAAAGGATGCTTCCAGGATAGCAGTGGCGACTGGATTGAAATCACAAACGCAATCATTCATGAACATTCTATTCCCGGCTTGGATCAGAGGCACCACAGAGGCGCTTGGAAAAGTCAGCTGGAAAGAGAGACCAGAGAGAGTCAGCTAGAGAGACTGGACAGAGGTCAAGTGTCAGGCTGCAAGGGTAGAGAGAGCTGGAACTGGCTGCTGGCTTGCCTGCAATTCCAAATGAGCTATAAAGTAGAGAAGAATCCCCGGATCTTCTCTATCAGGTCCACAAACGTTAGAGGACCGGCTATGTGACAAGGTCCCTTACTGGTGACAAGAACTTGGCCAGCTAGCAGCCTTCCAGGTAGCGTTCACTGGAACCAAACCCAGTCAAGGCTACAGCCCTTCAGAACTGCCTCAGCAGCAGATCTATGGATTTTACTCTGGAGATCATTCAAACAATTGGGAAGGTGAGTTCCCCTCAGCAGGCCAAAGTCAAGTGCTCAAGTCTTTGTCTTGGAGAGGGCTGTGGTAGAGACAGGCCCTCCTGTGCCCAGGAGGGAGGCAGCAGGTGGACCCTGCAGGGCGCTAGCTGGGTGACAGCCCAGAATGTGCTCTGTGTGGTCAGGCTGCCCCTGCCCCCGCTGACAAACTGTGTGGTTTTGTACAAGACCTTACACCTCCAGGTGTCTCCGTTTCCTCTTCTGTAAACTGGAGTTACCACTCCCAGGGTTGTTCTAGGAGTTCAGTGAACAGCTCATACTTCAGAAACTGGGGATGTTAGCCGCACTCTTGGGAGCAGCGAGTCCTGCAGGCCCACTGGGGTACCTGAAAGGGGGAGGGCAGTGGATTAGAGCAGAGACTGAGGGTGTAGGGGTAATGTGCCACTGAAGGTGAGGGCTCCCAGGTTCCACACAGGCAAGCCCCATGTGCCTGAAACAGCAACAAAAGTCATCCCAATGCATTGGAAAAGTATGTGTGGCAGCGGCTGGGCTTAACCTTAACTGTGACATCAAAGCCCCAAGTCCATGACCAGGATGAGGAGGTGGCCTAGGCCTGGCAGCAGCCCCAGATCTACATCGAGAAGCACCAAGTGTTTCCAGGAGGTAGCTGGAGGCGTGGAGGAAGGTCAGGCTGAAGGCTACGTCTTGAGGCGGCCCTGGGGACAGCATGGGCTGCAGGGATGCCATGAAGAAGGCTTGTCTCAGAGACAGCATTGACAGAGGGCATGGGTGTGAAGCCAGGGTGGCTGGGGGAGGCAGTATGGGCCTCCGGATGAGCAGCCGCCTCCTGACCAAGGAAGCAGGAGCTTATGTTTCATTTCTTCTTGTGTTAGTAAAATGGAACCAGTCTGACCCTGACCATGACCATGACCATGAGTGTGACCATGGCTGTGATGTTGCCAGGCCCTCTCCTCGCTCAGCCTTCACAATCTCTCTCCTTTGGTACCTGCTGGTTTGGATTCTGTGACCCCGGCTGCCCACTGCTTCTCTGTTTCTCAGCTTAAACTTCCATGAGGAAGTTCACCCATGGTAGACTGGGTGGCACTGTCAACTATGAACTGGCCATTGGCTTATCTGGGGTCAGGTTCTGACCCTGGCTGTGACCAGGAACACAGACGGTCCTGGCACAAAACCAACTAGCAAACACCAGCACTTGTCCTGCAGAGGTTGTGGGCAGGAGGACCCCACCAGCACACGTATGTACCCGATATGGGTAATATGGAACTAAGGTCAGAGACTGTGGGAGGTGGGAGATGAGGCCTGGGAGGCTGAGGAAAGATGAAATAGGTGGAAGCATTTTAATGCAGAGCTGGGTTGAAAAGCGAGGCCTTTATTTCATGTGGGGTTAAAAGTTTTGAAAAAGCCTTATAAAGGCTCCCCTGGAGGAGGCCAGCAATTGCACTCATGGTGTGGACACATGGGAAGGGACGAGACGCAACTTCACTCATGCACTGGATATGCACCAACTCAAAGTCAAGGCCGCAGGACTGAAGTTTGCAAACGGGAAGTGCCAGCCTTGCAGGTGTTAGCACTTCTGGAAGAAACACAAGGGGGCGTGGCCATGCCACACTCTGGCTCCTGTTAGGGATGTAGTTGTGTTTACAAGAAACATTGGAAGCTCGGGAGGAGGAAATTGGAGAGAAAACAACACAAAGGGAATAGACCAGCCAACTATTTGCAATCCATCTGGAAGACTAAAACGTAAATCAACCTCCCAGCAGAGGCTGGAAACACAGGTCCAACAGAGCTTAAGTGCAGAATGGAATGGAAATACGGGTTTGAGTTTATTAAAATGAGAAAAATGTTCCATGGACAAGAACACAATGCTCGTGAGTGGCTGAGCTGGTCTTCTGACCACACTGTGCTGATTTTTTCTCCAGCTGGACAGCAGAGGTCCTGCAGCTCCTGAGCAGGGAAAAGAACAGGAGAGAATCGGGTAGATGGCGGCAAGAGGAGCAAGGTAGCATGGAGCACCCAGCGACCACGGCCTGCCCTGGCAGCTGTGACCTGTCTGCAGTGTGTGTGTGCACGCCCCATCGCCAGATTAGGGGGTAAGCCACTGGCAGCAAGCAACCTAAGGCACCAGCTCTTAAGAGATTCTAAAGGGGTGAGCACCTGGCTCCACAGTTAAGACACCACTTGAGATTCCAGCATCGCGCATTAGTGTGCCTGGTTCAAGCCACAGCAGCACTCCTGATTTTGGTTTCCTGCTAATGCACACTGCTGGGGGGAAGGATGGCCCAAGTAGTTGAGTCTGTGCCACTCTTGTGGGAGATCCAGACTGAGTTTCCGGCTTCTGGCTTTGTCCTGGCTGTTGCAGGCATTTGGGTAGCAAACCAGTGGAGAAAGAAGATCTCTCTCGCTTTCTCTCTGTCCCTTTCTCCCCCCCCACCCTGTCTCTCCCTTTCTGTCACTCTGCCTTTCAAACTAATGTATCATTAAAATAAATAAATAGTTCTCAAACGAGGCTGTAAAACTGCAGGGATGCTAGAACGTCGCTGGGAGCGTACTGAGATGAAACAAACGATCCCAGTGCCTCTTGGGGAAGACATCCCGGGGCGGAGGGAGAAGCAACTGTACTAAGATGACAAAGGATGGCACTGAGCAGCCTCCTGGAGTGATGGCTGGAGGCATATGTAGGGCCTGCTGCCATCGAAAGCATTTGGGTGAGAATTCAGTGTCAGAGCAGAATGTCTCAGATCAGCAGAGGAGACACAGAGGCTGCAGCCAAGGCAGCATCCCTCATTTCTTGTAGCCATGCTGTGCTCAGGATCTATGGTGAAGAAGTAGTGGAGGAGAATCTGCATGCTCCCAGTTCCGCGTGCCCCTGAGTGTGCACCCTGCCACCTTGCCCCAGTGCTTGCAGGCACTTGAAGTGTGTGTGTGTGTGTGTGCACGTGTGCCCAGCTAGATTTCTTCCAGGCTCCGATGGGCTCCAACAAGGCGGAGAATTTGCTAAGTGGGGCACACAAGCCCTCCACAGTCAACTGATGTCCAACAATGTGACTTTTTGCCAAAGTTTGGATGGGATTGTATCCTGGGGATAGCTCTCCTTGCCTTGAAAGGGTCCTGTAACTAAGGGAATATAATAGAATAACGACTGGTCCAGTAAAAACTCTAGAGCAACAGCTTTCAGACTTTGGAGGGTCCTGCAGGTCTATGGGGGCCACCAGTCTCCCCTGCAGAGAGCAAGGGGATTCCCTGAGGTGGAGCCCTGGGCAACACCCCCCAACCCTCTGCAATCCCTACTGGAGTAAATCAGCTTTTTACTGGCAAAAGGCTGCTTCACAGTTTGAAGGATCGGCGTGCACAAGACATGTGGTGGGCTCTCGTGCCAATGTGGAAATGGCACTGAGGTCCCAGCTGGGGAATGAGGCGGCAGTGGCCTTGTGTTTCAGAAAGAGAATCAACCTTTCAGCTGTATCTAGCTGGACTCCTTTCTCTGGTGGGAGCTGTAGAACATGGCCCAACAGCATCTCTGAGGCTCATTTATAAAAGCAGGATCTCGAGCCTTCACACTGTGTGGACTAAATGCAATATTTGTACCGGTAGGAGCCGAATGAGTGCAAGATAATGACAATGCCGAAGTCCAGCAAACAAGTGCCCTTCATTCCTCTCCCTTCAGACAGAAAGTCTCCACCTACCTTGAGAAGAATCCAGTAAAGTTTCTCCTTTTGTATCCAGTAAAGGGAACCTGCTGTGCCTTTTGCCAGTGAAACGATTGCGGGCTAATCACCTGGCTTCCTCTGTCACATGGGGATAATAAAGGTTATCCTGGAGCCCTCACAGGGTTGTTGTGTAGGATAAATAAATGTTTGTGCAGGTGTTTTGTCAGTGATAAAGAAGATGATAAGAAGATGTCCTGTCCACAAACATACATGCTGGAGGTGTTGAGCCAGACCCCAAGGCTACTTGGTTACTGGGTAGTACTGGTGACTGAAGTGAACCACACAGGCACCGTGGGATACCCCGCTTGGTAAACAGCACCACCCCACAGGGCAGAGGACATGGGGAGTCCACCGAGAGTCGCAATGATGGCGATGGCGGCAGCAGCAGGAGAGCCTCAGGGGTCTTCTACATGGCTCTGTTGTTAGCTGATGTCACTCCAGGGCTGCAGACAGAAGCTTCTATGCATCATATGGGCTGCAGTGTGGTTCCCACCAAGGATGAGCCTGGGCCACTGTGGCTGTGCCGTGTTTGGTGTGGCTCAGAGGCCAGCACCAAGAAGCCTCTGAGTATGGTGGAAGCAGTGGCTTGAGGGAGGCATCAGGATGGGAAACATGCTCTAGTCTCAGACCCTGGGCAGCTGCTCACCACATCTTGCCTTTAAGAAGAATTTCAGGGGCTGGTGTTTTGTTGGAGTGGGTTAAGCCACCATCTGCAACACCGACATTCCATATCAGAATCCTGGTTTGAGTCCTGGCTGCTCCACTTCCAATCCAGCTCCCTGCTAATGCACCTGGGATAGCCATGGAAGATGGCCCAAGTACTTGAGCCCTGCCCACTCCTCCGGGAGACCTGGATGGAGTCCCTAGCTCATAGCTTCAGTCTGGCCCAGTCCCAGCAGCTGTGGCCACCTATGGAGTGAACCAGTGCATGGAAGATATCTCTCTTTCTGTCTCTAACTCTGCCTTTTAAATAATTAAATAAATAAATCTATCTTAAAAACAAAGAATGAAAACAAGTTTACATAGCCGGTGATTTTAAGAGCTTAGAAGTCAATGGTTTCCAGGAGGCCTCCCTGCCAGATATCTTGCAGATCTAATCCTGGGCACGTCTCATTCTCCCCCTGCTTATTGCAGTCTCCATTGCAGACCCCAGGAATGTGCAGGCCACCTCCACCCTGATTTGGGGGGTGGGATACTGCCTCAATATTGAAACTGGAGGACTGTTGGCCCATGAGTGGGTAAACAAAATGTGGTATCTAGTTTTTTTTTTTTTTTAAAATTTTTGACAGGCAGAGTGGACAGTGAGAGAGAGAGAGAGAGAAAGGTCTTCTTTTTTCCATTGGTTCACCCCTCAATGGCTGCTGCGGCTCCAAAGCCCAGAGCCAGGTGCTTCTCCTGGTCTCCTATGCGGGTGCAGAGCCCAAGGACTTGGGCCATCCTCCACTGCACTCCCGGGCCAGAGCAGAGAGCTGGACAGGAAGAGGAGCGACTGGGACAGAATCCGGTGCCCCAACCGGGACTAGAACCCAGTGTACCGGCGCCATAGGTGGAGGATTAGCCTAGTGAGCTATGGCGCTGGCCTAAAATGTGGCATCTAAACACCAAGGAATCTGCTCGGTCTCACACAGGGATGAGGTACTGACACACACTGCCGTGGATGAGCCTTGCAACCATTATACTGACTGACGTAAACCACTCGCTAAAGGACAAGAAGTCTGTGGTTCCACACGCACGGCACACTGGAATCAGAAATAGCTAGACAGAGACACAGAGTAGAAGAGAGGTTATGGGGGCCGGAGGGGAGAGGGGAAGAAGGGGTTGCTGATTTGATGGGTGCAGGTTCTCTGTTTGGGGTGGGAAAGGTCTGGAGATGGACGGTGGTGATGGTGACCCAACAGTGTGAACGCATGTGGTGCCACTGAATGGTGAACTTGGCAAAGGCTAAAACAGTCAATGTTATGTTACACATATTTTACCACACCAAGAACCAATGTAGCTCCAAAAGTAAAAGGAACAAATAAAGGCAAGAAAAATACAGAGGAACCACCACAGGTCACAAGGATCTCCCCCTGATGAGCCTGGCACACTGAGATCTCACGAGCTTACTGTTGCCGAATACTTCAACTTCTATCTCCTCTCCAAAATGTGACATTTGTCACTGTCCCTGAAGATGTCAGAGATTGTGAGCAGGCAAGAATGGGTTGGATGGGTTGTGCTTTTGTGTTTGGACATAGATAAAGCATTTTCACAAAGGTCAACTCAGTGTTTTACCTGGTTAAAGTCCATCTAATGCATCTGGTAATCATTTTAGCTATTAAGGCATAATGTGGATTCAGACATACAGTTACACTAAGATCTTTCCCGCTTGCCTACCTCTCGCCCAGATTACAGAGGGAACGCATTATAGACAATAAAATCTAAGGGGAAAAGAATTGCCACCGTGCTTCAGTGCTGCCATTAAACCAACGACGGCGGCCATTGCCTTGTAAAAAGGAAACAACAAGTTTACAGTTCCTCATTTCCCATGGTAAACAGATTGCTTATTTTAATTTTGAAAATAAAGCGATGGAGGCTATGTAGGTCTGTAAATAAGAGTGTGCATCTCAATTTTCTGCAAATGCTTAAGTGGTTTACATCTGTCTCCTCCCAGTTGTATTTCTCAAACATGAATTTCCATTTTAAAAAGAGTCGTAAAATCACTACTGTTTCTCTGTGGATCTATTAGCAATAAAATAGCCTACAGAGGTTTGCACAGCCATGGAAAATGTACAGTGATAATAGGCTGCCCTGCTGTTACATGGCTTATGCAAACTTTACATTTATCACGGCAGAACCATCTATCCGCAGGCTTGTCGCACAGCAAACAACTGAATAAAAAGGACCAGGAGAAGGAAGATGAGACCGAAATCTGTGTGTACACATCATTAATCAGACAAGATGAATTCTCAAAATTGGGAGTGTGTTTCCTCAAAGCCAGCCGAGAGAAGGAGCCGAGGAAGAGGATGTGTCATGTTGATGGCAATCTGCAATGTACAACTTTCCAGAAAAATTAATCCCTAGCAAACATAAGCGTTTGCTCCTCCCATTTGCATGCTCTGTGGCCATGTGTATGTATGAGTGTGTGTGTGTGTGTGTGTGTTTTAAGAGCCAAGCAGGTCATCTGTAGAGAAGTTTGTGTCCAGCAGCTCACGCAATGTTCTCTCATTGCTTGAAGTCAAAGGGCTCAAAACCGCCCTTTACTTTCCCACACACCAGAGTGGCCTCCCCATCCTTCTCTACACACTAGGTACCACGGAGCAGGTGCACCCATGCCAGGTGTGACTGAGGATTCAGACCCCTCTGCTCCCACTTTGCACCTCAGGGAAATTCTACCACATGCAGGAAAGGTGGGGTTTTTTTTTCCTCTTCATCTAAATTAATTCATAAGGGTCTAGAATGACGGCAAGAAGTAGGCATCAAAACGGTAGCATTCCACCCTCTTGTCTGGAAGCTCCATGTATCTTATGGTCCTCTGAGTAGTCCTATCTCAAAGAATCAACATAAACTAACAGACTTTAAATAGCTTGGTGTCTCACGGACTCTGCCATTCAGTGGTGGTAGGTTTACATTTTTCCCAGGTGTTTTCATTTTGTTTTATCGATTTAATTGGGAGAGGAACCTGAGACATAATTACTGAGCCTTTCAGAGGGAAAGTGGAGAGGATACCTTTCAATTAATGGTCTGCTGAGTGGCTTTACTCATCCTTGGAAGGTCCACTACCCAGGAGGAGATCAAAACAGCAAAGAATAAAAGGCAAACAGTGAGAGTGATAAGAAAGGGGGAGGGAAACTGGCACATCCCACAACCCCCTAGTCTCCGCCTCCTAAATATTGTGGGTTTTAGTGAGGTGAAGTCTGCTGTTTTGAATTTATTCATATTGCTCAATTCTTGAGGGAAGCTTTGAGTTACCTGTCCCCAGATCAATAGGTCAGTTCAAATAATTGAGTTTGAAACAATCCAACCACTGGCCCCAACCCACCCATGGATCAGGCAGCAAGTGTGGTGCCTTATGTTTGCTTCATGGGAAGCAGTCAGTTCCTGTTTCTGGCTGCAGGAGAGGGCCTGGTGGAGAGCCCTGTGCATTGGACACCCCTGTCCCAGTGCCTCCTCAGGGCACTGCACTCCGCCTCCTGCTGCAGTCGCGACGCCGCCCCGCCTTCCCCACGTCCGCTCCCACTATACATCTTTTACACAGCAGGGCAGGGTAATTCGCTGCATGCTAGGCAGTAACTACATAGTAATAACAATAATTCTTGGTACTTAGAGCTCCTCATCCAAGGCCGTCACCCAAGCTGAAAGAAGTTTAAATATATCTGCTCACAGCAGTGGGTGGGTGGCTCTGCTCTCTTTTCCAGGCCTGGAAAGAAACGCACACATGGAAAGGAGGGAAATGCCTGGCCCTTGGCAGAACTGAGAAAGAGAACCGAGTACGGGGAGAGCCACACGAGGAGCCATGATCTCTCCTTCCTCTGAACTTGCCTTTGCAGAATGCATTCGAACCTGGGCCCCTGGCTTCAGAGCATGGAGGAGAAATTGTCATTCAGCAGCTGAATATCTGTGATGAAATTAGCCACCAGCTTCCAAGCAGGCGCTCCAGGCACTGTCCCTAAGTCGAGCCCCGCTGGGCTCTGTGAGTTGGAGGGAGCCTAGGTCTGATGATTTCTCTAGTCCCCTGAACCTGCCATCCTGGGGCACCAGGTCCCCGGGCCCTGTGGAGTGTCTCCCTTGACCTGCACTGAGGGTGGATTCACCCATGGGCTTCCCCAGGCAATAACCATACCCAGGGCCTCCCCCAGGTGCAGGCTGTGGTGGGGTGGGCACTCTCCAGCCAAAGGTCAAAGGGCCCAAAACCTCCTTTTCTACTCCTTCCCATCAGCTCCCCACTCCTGGCCAGAGCTGAGTTTCTACTCTCTCTCCTCACCAACCTGTCCCATAGGATGTTCCGTTCTCTCCTTGTTTAAGGTCTGCACTTTTTGGTATCACCATTGCAGGCCCATATGACATGCTAGAAAGGAGGGCCTGCTTCAGGGAGAGACCTTAACTTGCTTTGTCAGTGATGGGAGTAATCTCAGATCTTCACTGGCCCCAAGTCTCGGGCATGCGGGAGCTGCACAACACTTGGGTGCAGGAGAGCAACCACACATCTGATGAGGCACCTGCCACCTGCCAGGCACTGCTGAGGGGGCTGCAAGGTAGCCTGGAAATGGCAGGCACTGTCCTGACTCTCAAAGGTCTCCACTCCGGGATGGGGGGGACAAGGTGGCGCACACCCAAGGACAACGATGCTCTGAGTTTTAGGTGTGCTGCAAACCCTTGCTCCAAGCGTGTTCCAAGCCCTCAGACCAAAGGGTGTTTGTCACCTCAGACTTGGTCACAACGAGAAACCCGGGAGAAAGAAGAGCAATTTAGTCAAGGTAGGCAAGAAGTGGTTCCACAGTAAAATCACTGGAGCTTTTCACTCTGACTCAAAGCAAATACATTTGTCAAACACACCATAAATATACATTTGCACTATTTATTACTTCTGCCTATAAAAGAAAATTGTATTAGGTGATTGTGCTGAAAATGTGTCAAAAATATAATTTGCATCTCTTTTATGCGGGTGTTTTCGTGCATATTTGCTATATTTCAATTTGCTAATATACATATATATCTCTGTAGAGACATATATAAATGCTGTTTAGTTCTTCTGATCTTTGTTTTTATTTTCTTGGTATAAAGATTTCAATATAATTTGTGATTCTAAAAATATTGCTTTTGAAAAATATGGCCTGGATCCTTCATTCCCCTAATTCCCATAATCCAATACAATAAACCATGGACTAAAAGTATATTAAAGAGCACGTCCTGAAGGATTTGCTTCTCTGTGACAAACTGCCCCTGGGGGGTTCTGCAGGTTTCCTGCTGGCCTGCACTGCAGCGAGCCCAGCGCTCGCCAGTCGGTGCCTGTCCCCAGGCTTCTCCCCGGGCAGAGGGGAAGGATCCTGCTCCCTCCCCGCAATCCCACAAAGCACAGGCAACTGAGGATGCAGTTATTTGCCCTCCTGCTTTACCCTGCCAATGCCAGGGGCTTGAGAAGGAAGTATAGTCTTCCGCATTATTTTATTTTGTAGTGTCTCACAGCATTGTTGTGTGTTCAGAAAAGACTTTGCCATGATGCCCCTGCTGGTTCCTCTCAGGCACCGTGGCAGGCAGGGCACCAGCTGCCTACCGCAGGGAAGGGTGGATAAAGCCCTAGTGGAGATCACGGTGCTTCAGGGTCCCACAGAAAATCGTGAGGTTAAAACTCAGCTCTCCCAAGTCTCGAGCATCCGCTTCTCTGGTAGGAGTATCCGCTTGGTTTCTTTCCCTTCTCAACAAGCCACACAAATATCACTTTTCCTGAACTAGACAACACCCAGGGCCAACAGAGACCACTGTTCCTTCCACCATATTTTGAATCCTGGGTAGAAATTCCCTCTCAGGTTTCGCCTGGGAACTGGCCTCACAGTGTGGCCAGGCAGACAGAGTGCTACAGACTGGACTGTGCCCCCAATCCACCCAAATGCACAGATTGAAGCCCTAACTCCATCCCTAATTGTGACTAGAGGCGGGTACTTCAAAAAGTTCATGGAAAATGAAATTAAAAATAGCTCATTTTGGTGCAAAACAATTTGAAATCTGTGTATAGCTTTTTCATAATACAGGTTTTTTATGAATTTGTTGAGGACCCCTTATATTTGAAGCTAGGGTTTTTAAGAGGTAATTAAAATGAAACGGAGTCACAAGGGTAGTAGGGTCCTAATCAGTTGGAACTGAGGAAGACCCAGCGATTTCTCTCTTTCTCCACACACACCCACAAAGGGAGGCCCACACGAGGACACGGGGAGCAGGTGGTCGCCTGCAGCCAGAAAGGGAGCCCTCAGAAACCAGTGCTGCTGGACCTGAAGTCCAGCTGCAGAACTGCATTGCTTGAGCCCACCAAGTCTGTGCGTCTTGCCTTAGCAGCTCAGGCAAACTGAGATGAACTTGAAGTCTGGCTTTCAACATATCTCTTGGGGGCCACATGACCTTGACAGTCCAAGAAGCTGCTCAGAATCTGGCTGTGAATAAGTTTTCCAGGAGAGGTGCCTGTAAGAGGAGCAACGTGGCCGGCGCTGTGGCTCACTAGGCTAATCCTTCACCTTGCGGTGCTGGTATTCTGGCTTCTAGTCCCGGTTGGGGCGCCGGTTCTGTCCCAGTTGCCCCTCTTCCAGTCCAGCTCTCTGCTGTGGCCTGGGAAGGCAGTGGAGGATGGCCCAAGTGCCTGGGTCCTACACCCACATGGGAGACCAGGAGGAAGCACCTGGCTGCTGGCTTCGGATCGGCACAGTGCGCCGGCTGTAGCGGCCATTGTGGGGGGTGAACCAACAGAAGGAAGACCTTTCTCTCTGTTTCTCTCTCTAACTCTGCCTGTCAAAAAAAAAAAAAAAGAGGAGGAGCAATGTGGCTCTGTATCAAAGGCTTGAACCACATGAATCTAAGGCTGCAACCAGGGGGTACCAGGGAGCCCTGGCAGGCAGGAAGCACAGGATAAGAAATCCTGCTGGCATCACCCCAGAGAACAGGGGAGCCTGAGCGCTTCCCAGCCTGACTCGCCATTCTCACCTGCCCTTCACCCAGCCCAACACCCTGAGAGAGGAAGAAAGTGAAGAGGGATGTCTCTGAGAGACAGAACATTTTTACCAAAGAGAGTCTCGGCACCTGCCAGGGCCTTTAAGACGTCTGGCCAAACACAGACAGCACTGGAAGTTAGTTCAGTTATTCTTTTCTGCTGGGGGTGTCTCAAGAGAAAGGGCAGCTGTGTCACAGACAAGTAAAGGAGTCACCTTATCTCTGCCCACAGAAGCCGTAAGTGAGGTGGAGCCTGTGACCCATTACAGAGGAAGTCTCTTCCTGGTGGAGGCATGAGGCTGGGGACCATGCCAACTACCACATTATTCCAGAAGTCCTGAGAGCCCATGAGGAAGATGCCTAACCACTCCAACCTTCCTTCTGTCTCCCAAGTGCTCACAAGACTGTCCTGTGTTATTCATCTTGCTAACCAATATTTGCATGTACCATCAATGTTACGCTCATGTTCCTGACCATGTTATAAATTCCGCTTGAGGGGAGAGGCCTTTGGGGTCTTTGTTAAGATGCCATTTGGGTGGCCTGCATCTCAAGTCCTGGCCCCAATTCCAACACAGTTTCTTATAAATATGCACCTTGGGAGGCAGTAAGTGATGGCTCAAGTACGTGAGTCCCTGTCACCCACATGGGAGACCTGGATGGAGTTCCTGGCTCCTGGATTCAGCCTGGCCCACCCCAGGCTATTGTAGGTATTTGGGAAGTGATAAAACATTTGGAAGATCTCTCTGTCTGTCTCTCTCTGTATCTCTGCCTTTCATACACAGGGAAAGCAAACACATAAATGTATTTTTAAATTTCTCTTGAGTGAAAACAAAGTGTGCCAACTACAGAACTCCGTGAAATATTTGTCATCTAAGCAGTGACGTCACTGTGCTGCCCAGCTGGAACTTGAGAGTCTGTAGAAGTCTGTATGTGTCACAGCAGGTTCCAAAATCCTAACTCGGGACCCCTGCAGTGGGGACCAGCACTGTCTCAGCCAAGGGGTCTCCCACATGTCAGCTTCCACTTCAGAACCCATCTCCACCTCTGGGAAAACATTAGGATTCCCTTTTAAGTCTCCAGTTGTGTGAGAGTGGGGACTGACTTGTTCCCTCTTCTCTCTCTTTCACGTGGGCCCTCAGAGAACGGGAGCAGTGTGGTTCCTACAGCTGCAGGTGGTCAGGAGATTGTCGTATGTGATTCAGGTAACTTAACCGTTTAATCCTCCCAGGAACCCCATGCAGAAGGCTCCATCACAGTCATCTTCATTTTACTGAGAAGATAACGGAGACACAGACAATAACCTGTCCAAGGCTGCAGGGTCAGCAAGCACCAGAGCTGAGATCCAGACACAGTCAGGCTCCACAGTGCGGCCGAGCCAGCGTACCACGCCACCTGCGGGCCTCACATTCAGTAACCATCAGACTGGCTTTGTGGAGAAGGCGGTGGCTCATCCCTCTGCCTGTAGAGGCCTCTGCTGAGGCCCTACACCCACAGCCCTCTTTGACTCCACCAAGATGTTCTTTTCCCCAAAAAATGGCTGTTTTGCAACTTATTCGTTTCATGAGCCTTGTGCATGGTGACCCTCATGCAGGGACCAGTGGGCTGTGCCAGCTCCTCCTTAGGCCTGGTGAGGGAGCTGATCTGCTGTCCTCTCTTCCGGGGAGAGCTCCCGTGGGAAGGCCAGCCTGGAAGACAGATCTGGACAGCACACCCTCCTTAGAGCTAGAGGCGGCAGTGGCCCGCAGCCAGCAGCCCCTCCGCCCTTCTCTGGAGGCAGCCATTATGCCTGCCTGGTGGTGCACCTGCAACTGGGGGGCCTGATGGCCAAGAAGAAGGTTCCAGGGCCCTGCCTTGAGGCCACAGCCAACTTTAGAAGAAGCAAAAGGCTTCGGTGATCTGCAAAGCCACCTTCTTCTAGAACATGACTGCATGCAGCAGGGAGGAAACACACACTTCAAACCAAAGATGCCAAGTGCAGAATAATGCCCAAGTCAGTGAGGCCTCATCTCCATTTTTCATGTTGTTTCTTTTTTTCAATAGCTACTGGGTGCCAGAGAGGACAGGAACAACTTTAAAAACAATTAGCGGGACATGTGGTGTTCATTCTGGCTGGAACTACGCTGGCTCATCTACGGGCGAACACTCTGCAGTCTTTCATGAAAAATGTTTTAGAACTAATGAGCTATATTTGCATTCCCCGTAGAATGGATTTGGAATTTTTCATCTACGCTGCACCATGAAAAATGGATGTGTTTGACACAGAAGTCATTTGAACATAAAGCCCAGCCTCGGTGGAAAGACAACCTTCAGACAAACTTTCCGGGTTCCTCAGCTCATTCGCGCTTGCTTCCACCAGGGAAGGTCAGGTGCACGTGAAAGATGGAAATTTCCTGCACAAACCTAGATGCTGATGAGATTTGTTTTTGTAGATAATCTGCAGCAGTGAAATTTTTCATAATGTCACTGCAAAATAAATTAAAATGTTCATCTTCATATGGCTGGTTCCATTGCATTAAAATAAATGTTGCAAGCTCATTTAATTAGTATAGTTAGGAATGTCTCTTCCCTGCTTCGCTGACTCTCCAGATCACAAGTTAATTTGTCAAAATCAGACCATTGTTTTTCTTTCATTCCTCATTACTAGAGACAGCCCCATTTAAATAAATGTTTATGCTACAGAGAGCAGAGCAGTGAACAACCCCAAATATTTTCATAAGCCAATGCTGGAAAAGTTGAAAACACAGGGAGTGAGGATATGGGGTTCCCCCCACCCGTCTTTGTGGTTATTGGATATTTGACTGGCTGAAAAGGTACAAAATCGAGCCGCCTGCTGTAACTGATGATGTTCCGGCCGCCATTGCTCATGTTGGCCGGCGACACCCTCCAGCAGCCAGTTTTCTTCTGTGTTTTCCAAGACAAATGATGACAAAAGATGCCATCTCTATAAATTACTCTCCCCAAATGATTCTCTTCAGGAACCCTTGGTTAATCAATTAGTCGGTGTTGGCGGGGGTCTGGACGGGAGGAGTCTGATTTCCACAGCAGTTCGTTCACCGTTAGTGGCTGGGAGCAAACGATAACCAAACTCCAGGGGCTCTGTTCTTTCTCCCTTGCTTCCTGACCCTCCCAGCCCTCCAAGAACAACAAGAAGTCTGCGGACTGGGGAGCTGTTGGTAAAGGAGAAGTAGGGGTTCACAACAGATGCTGGGGTCAGGGTGCACTGGACTCGCCAAGGAGTGGCGTATGTGGAGATCTTGGGGAAGGCACCCCCTGCCCCGCAGTACCAGGCCAAGGGGCTGACCAGATCCCTCTCAATGCTCCTACTAACGAGGTGTTGCACCCTGCTCAGCAGAGGCCCCGCCACTGGGGTACGCCGCAGGGTTCGGCCCTAGCCAGGACGAGGTCAACCTTCCTCCTGATGCTTTGCCTTTCACTGTGATGGAAATAAGATAAAAGAGGGGTTAGCCTTCTTCTCTTTATTGCAGTTTTCCTGCCTTATCCACTTTCCTCTGCTGCCCTCCCAGGCCACATGTATGCAAAGACCAGGGACACAATTCTTCAGATTTCTCAGGATGAAGGGAGTGAGGCAGGTTGCAAACACAACCTCTGTATGACTCTGATGAGGGCTGATGTTGGGATTAATCTTTCCCCTTTTTGTTTTCTTCATTTCTCTTTTCTTTTATTTTCCTAACAAATCTTCGGGACCAGCTTTGGTTCACTAATAAATTATTTGGTTAACCTGAGGATTTCAAGACTGTACATCATACAGATGTGCCATTGATGACTGTGTTTTGCACAAATGCACTTGCCCCTCAGGAATCAGAACTCTTGGGAGCTGCCAGGGATTCAGCAGGCAGAAAACAGCACCACTCCTGCCCTAGCCCATGGCCAGTCCGGGGCTTCAGTTCTCTGAAAGTCAGAGCTGAGCACGACACTGAGCATTTGTTCACTCATTCATTCACTCATTCACTGGATAGGCACTGAAATAGACAGACACAGACTGTGGAGAGCCAATCTTCTTTTTTCCCACGAAAGAAGTAGAGTCTTCTCAACAGGTTAAGGCCAGTGATAACCTGTGGTCTGACCCCTGAGCCAGGCTACCTTGCCTAGCGATGGTGCAGTTGGCAGGATACAGAGAGTCTCTGGGAATCAAGGAAGCTGGGGAGCAAACCAGGAAGGTGCAAGACAAGCAAAGGGAGCCAGGGGTGGGGTGAGCGCTCGGCCTGGGTGGTGGCCTAAAGGAAGCACAGAATTGTCCCTTGACATTTCTTCCCCTGGGTTCAATTCCTTCTACATTTCTCAGGGCCATCCAGCCAGTGGGAGAGCAGAGCCCAGCTCAAATCCCACACTCCACTCACCTGCTGTGACCTTGGGCATGCAATGGCTCCCGAAAGGCCAATTTTCTTACACATACAGTGAAAGGAGTGCAGTGGAGGATGGCCCAAGTGCTTGGGCCCTGTACCCCATGGGAGACCAGGATAAGTACCTGGCTCCTGCCATCGGATCAGCACGTGTGCTGGCCGCAGCGCGCCGGCCACAGCGGCCATTGGAGGGTGAACCAACGGCAAAAGGAAGACCTTTCTCTCTGTCTCTCTCTCTCTCTCACTGTCCACTCTGCCTGTCAAGAAAAAAAATAATATATTTTGCATGGTTTCTGTGAAAATTAAAGGAGGGCCTCTGAGCAAAAGTGACCGGCCACATGTCAAGTGCCTGCCAAAGGAGACGCTGGGAGGGAAAAGGCAGCAAAAGGCAGGGCAAGTTAGTGGATCAGAATGAGTGGGGATAAATACAGCGCCCTTGGAGAAAAATTAACTTTTAATGGAACAGATTATTAGTGAAGTCCAGCTGCCTGACTCTTCTAGAATGGCAGAGTCTCTACATCTCTGGTTCACACGAGTCACAAAATTCATCGCTGTTTCATCAGGAACGAACTTCGTGTCATCTGGTCCAAACTCACAACTTGCAAGAGGCCGAGCTGCCCTTCATGGCCACACACAAGTGTGCAGCTCCACTCCATGCTATGGGACACTACCCTTCAAGTGGCTGAAAGAGGGGACCACCTCGAACTCAGGGTGCCCGGCCCCCCAACCATTCCCCATACGACAAGTTTCCCCAACCATTTCTCTTCCCTTCTACCATTCTTTGAGCTCTTGCTTTTGCCATATTCCTCTACAAATGTGATGCTCAAAACCACAGAAGACACACCCAATGCATCTGACTATGTCACAGTAGAGGGAGTGGTGATCCCATTTGTTCTGTGAGTAGCCTGCTGGCGGCCACCGCCTACTGCCCTGAGAACGAGCTGAAGTCTCCAGGACGTTTTCTTTTTTTCTCACCTGGTTGGATGTCAGCCCCTCTCGTGCTGTAGGTGTGTCATCCGTTTCTGAGCCCGATAACCGAACCTTATGTTTATCACCGTGAAGTTCAAGGAGTTGGGCTTTCATTTCCCTGTCAAGGTCTGTTTGCATCATAATTCTGTCACCTGGTGGATGAGTTTTACTTCTGAGCTCAGTGCTAGGCTGTTACCCTGCCAATCACACGCCGCTCCCTCTGTCCTCAAGGGTACGGGGAAAGACTTGGTCAGAGGGTTTACTGCACTCACGGCATCCATTCCTCAAAGCTCCCTGTTCTCCCAGGGACTACAGTGCACAGGACTCACAGCCACACAGTCCCAAATCCCAAGGTCTCTGAGGACTGGAGACCTTTCAAACCTAAAGAGGGCGTAAGAAGGAGGTGGTTACTAATCTCACTGGGCACTTTCATCATTAGGGGCTTGGACCGGAGGAGAGTGCTGTGAATCGCCTGTTTCCCAAAATTCTCCTGTGGGGAACTTGATCAACAGTGTTGAGAAGTGGTTGGGTCACAAGGGCTCTGCCCCCATGAATGTCCTGCGAGGGGGTTGGCTTTCTTGAGCATGGGTGTTACAAAGGCAAGTTCAACACTGTCTTGTCTCTCTCACGCCTACACCATGGGATGCCTTCCGCCATGGGGTGACTCAGCAAGAAGCCCTGGCCAGATGCCAGCACCTTGATATCAGGCCCCTCACACTCCAAAACTATGGAAAATAAATGTCTTTTGTTTACAAATTCCCTGGTCCATGGTATTCTGGCACAACAACACAAGAGCACTTGGACAGAAAGGATTTGAGAAAAAGATGGAGGAAGAAAAATCCAAGACAGAAGGAGTTCATACTTCATACTCTTCTATGCTTGGAAATTAGACCATGCAATGAACAATCACTAGAATACAAGAAAGCACGAGAGAAAAATTTGAAAATTTCAGTTTAGTCCAAAGTGAAAATGCCAGGCAATGTAGTTTGGCACAGTATGTTAAGTCGCCCCTTGGGACCCTGGCACCCCATAGCACAGTACCAGTTCAAGTCCCTGCTGCGTTGCTTTCAATCTGATTTCCTGCTAATATACCTGGGTGGCAGTGAAAAGTGCCCCGAGTGCTTGGGTCTCTGCCACCCGGGTGGGGACCAGGATGGAGCTCTTGTTCCTGGCTTCAGCTTGGCCTAGATGTTGGGGCCATTTGGGTAGTGACCCAGGGGATAGAAGATCTCTCTCTCTCTCTCTCTCTCTCTGTCATTCTTTCAAGTAAATAAATAAATTTAAAAAAAAAAAAAAGATGAAACAGGAATTACATTTCTGTCCTTTATGATTAGTTCGGCCTTTGCCACTCATAATCCAAACACTGTGTATCATGTGTATCCTTACAATAAGAACAGAAAGTTTGCTAGTTATTCATAGTTTGAAAATATCAACAGTGTGAAAGGAATATATGTGCTGTGGTTCCATTTATGTAAAATTCAAAACCAGAGAACACACCTGTGAAGTTGGAAGTCAGGATAGTGGTTGCCTTTGGAGGGGACTGTGGGGCAGGCAACAGGAGAGTGCCAGGGGTTTCTGGAGCATGGTCACTCTGTGGCTTTGGATTTGGTGGTCATACAGGTGTACCCATTTTGTGAGCATCTGTCCATTCACGGGAGTGTGCCTCTCTGCGTGAGTGGCAGGAGCAGCCAAGTGCAATGTCAGAATGCCTTTTCCAGGTCTCTTCTGTTTGCTTCCTGAGGGCAAAGGGGAGAAGAGCTAGCATCTGTGTTCGGAGTGTCTCCTAGGTACAAAGCTTTGTGTCGGCACTCAGTAGACAAAACAGAGATGAAGCAGGCATGGACCCCCCCTGCCCCCACCCCACGACAGAGGAACGCATATGGAATGTAGTTCTGCTCCAAGGGCAAGGTCTGGGACACAACAGGGCTCCAGCAAGTGGTCTTCATGAAAGGCAGCGTTACAGCATTTCATACATTCACACACTCCCTACAAGTGAGTTGATAGTAAATAAGTTGTTGTTTTACTTCCCTACACATACAATGCAGAGTTGCCTCCCTTTTTCTGGCAAGGTCCATAAGAAATTTATGCATAATAAGAGATATAAGAAAACAACATATACTTTATCTCATTTTTTAAATTAAAAGATTTTTAATCTATTTTTTAGAGCTACAAAGACAGCTGCCATCCACTGGTTCACTCCCCAAATGCCTGCAATTGCCAAGATTAGCAGGGTTGACATCAGGAACCAGGAACTCAATCCAAATCTCTTACATGAGTGGCAGGAACCTGACCACTTGAGCCATTACTTGCTGCCTCCCAGGGTCTACATCAGTAGGAAGCCAAAATGAAGAGCTTAAGCCTGGTATTGAACCCTGGTATTCTATATAGGACACAGGCATCTTAGCCACTAGACCACATGCCTGCCCCTCATTTTTTAAAATATCTAACTTAAAAATATTCCAAATGAGAAGTTCCTGGGGAATGAATTTTAAGTCATCTTTTGAACACATATTCAGAATTTTTAAATGAAAAATCTACCAATATCTGTCAGTGGATGAGCAAAATGTGGTGTTACCATACAATGGGATATCACCCAACCACACAGGGGAAAGAAATGCCTTAGCGACATCTGTCTAAGTGGAAGATGCCATGTGGCCATGCCCCGTGGTGGTGCAGCAGGTTAAGCTGTTGAGTGTGACACCAGCATCCCACACTGGAAAGTCTGTTAGGGGCCTGGCTGCTCAGCTTCATGGCCAGCTCTTTGTTAATGCACCCAGGAAAGCAGAGGATGACGGCTCAAAAATTTGGGCCTCTGCTACCCTAGGAGACCTGGATGGAGTTCCTGGCTCCTGGCTTCAACGTGACCCAATCCTGGCCATTGCAGCCATTTGGGGAGTGAACCAGCAGATGGAAGATCTCTCTCTGTCTCTGTTCATTCTACCTTTCAGATAAATAATCCAATCTTTAAAAAAAGGAGAAACCAGATACAAAAGGCTTCATATTGAATGAGGTCATGTATATTAAATGCCCAGAAACGGTAAACCCATGGATAAAGGATATTGGGGGTTATGAGGGACTGGAGAACGAAGGAGTTATGCGTGCAAGGTTTCTTTTCTGGGTGATGAAGATGTTCCGGAATTCAATAGCAGTGTGTGTGGGGGGGGGGGGGGCACTACTTGAATAGATCAGCAACCACTAAATTGCATGCTTTAAAATGGTGAATTTTATGATATGTGAATTAGATCTCAATAAAAACATATAAGGCAATTTTCAAACATATAGATAGAATTTTTTAAATCATGAAACGTTTTAAGCTGAGGAGTTCTCCATACAGGTTTATGATACATCTAATGAATGAGTCCTAAAACCACAGACACAGAAGATAGCAATGGAAAAATGGGTTTCCACTTCTATGGAACTGAAGCAAACCTTTCCCTCGCAGCTCCAAGGTCAGGGCCCCACTGCCTATGGCTGCTCTACCCCCCACCTCCACGTCAGAACTCGCTCGGGACGAGATCACCTGCATTTTACAAACTCATGAATTTCTCGACCTGATTCACAACACCAGTACTTGGGGCTTACGCCTCTGGGAAGCAGCTTCTCTGATCCCTCCTGGCAGAAATCAGAGGTGAGTTTGTACAGATCAACAGCAGGTTAGTTGAGTTTTCCACCAGGAAGCGGGAAAGGATTCAAAGCAGCAAGAGAAAAGACTCCACCTAGGAACCCTAGGAAGCCCCTGTAATAAATACATTTATTGCTTGGACAGTAAAAAGTACTGGAGAGTTTAAAATAAATTCAGAGTTATTTAAACTTAATTTATGACCAGGAAAATAAACCCTCTCTTCCGCCATTAATGTTTTTTATCTGGGCCATCAAATGTCACACGCTACTGATTTTGGATGTAAGGTCACTGGAAACAACATATCAAAGGTGTCAGCACCACAAATCAAGTGAAATTCCCTTAAAAATAAAAACGTCAGGAGGAAAATAATAGGCAATAGTTATTTCATGCTGCGAACGACTTGTAATATATCAAAGGGTTCACCTTTTTCTACCTTTTTGATGTATCACTTGGAACACTAAATATACTTCTGCTTAACAGATAAAGTAAAGAAAACAAGCATCAGAATGCTGATGATCCTGAGAGTGATGACAGACAATAAGGCTGTCTGGCGGCGCATAAACATGGGAAGGCAGGCAGCTGAATTCATCAGAGGACAGCACTGACCCTGCATATGCGGAGACCTAGCGGGTCAGCTGCTTGAAGAAGCAGCTTAAAGGTCACCTAGACCAGTATCTTTGAAATCAGGATTCAAATCATATCGGCCGTTGGATGAGGGGGAAAAAAATGAACGTCTTCGAGTTGGCAAAGCTGATATAGTTCTACATGGAAGTTCAAAGCCAGAAGCAATCCCCGGGTCCTTTCTCCAAGGACTGAATAATACAGAAGCAAGTGCCAATCTTCAGGGACAAGATGAAAGATAAGGGGGACCCGGAGCAGACAGGTTCTTTATGATCCCGATGCTACACAACTGGCAGGCAGTGGCATTTGCCATAATGCGTTGTTGCTAAATGCATTAACTCCTGGCAGGGTAAATTCAGCCAGGATTATCCTTTATGCAAAAGCAGCTGACTGAAAGGGTTCTCCAAGTCGCAGGTAAAAATGACTTTGCTTCATCCTTGTGACACATCTTACAATGCTTTCTTAGGACACTAAAGGTAAAATCTTCCTTTCTGATTCAAGGATTCCTAATGTGGTGGATGAATGGCTCAAGGGGAGGATAAAGGAGAATTGGAGCTGTTCACGGATAAGCAAAATTTCGCCCAAGGTGGTAGTGAGCAGTTAGAGGAAAGCCATAATGCTTTAGCTGGAACCTCCCAGAGTCCTCTTATCATTGGAGGTGTGTGTTAGGGGTCATGTTTCCCCATCAGCAGGTGGTCTGCATGGGGGATGAGCCAGCAAGTTTCCACCAGGCATGGCACGGTGGCACTGCACACTGTCTTCTTGGCTGTGGTGGCCATAGAATTTTGGTGATTACATTGTATGCTTGAAGTCTAGCTCCCTTTGGGGAAACTGAGGCCCAGTCCTAGGAGGCATGATGGGAGCCTCCACTGTGATCCTTGACTTGACCAGGCCATCTGGGGGACCGCCTCTCTGTCTCTCTATCTCTCTGTCTCTCTCTCACACACACACATGTACTAACAGGGAGACAGGTTCCCTGAAATGATTTCCAACTTGCCCTTGACTCGCTATGTGTGTGGCCCCCATACGTCACTGAATTCTCTACACCTGCACCTGCTGAGTTTTGGGAGGCCTCCATAAGCCTTGGATAAACTAGTATAAGGCTCCGTGAGGAGATCCCTTTATGATATGGTGGTGAAGGAATCAGACCGTCCAGAGGCAAGTCTGGCTCTGCCACACACCAGCAGCCAGGCCTTGTACCAGATGCCAGCCCTTTATAAAGCCTTCTGTCCTTATCCGCATGGGAGGGTCAGTAACAGTAACACCCATCTGGTGAGGGGGCGTGTTGTGGTGCAGCATGAAGCTGCCACTTGTGATGACACCAGCATCCCCTATATGAGCAAAGTCCCAGGTGCTCCACTTCCAATCCAGCTCCCTGTTAATGCACCTGGGAAAGCAGCTGAAGATGGGCCAAACACTTAGGGCCCTGCCAGCCACATAGGAGACCCAAGTGGAGTTCCTGGCTCCTGGATTACTCAAGGCCCAGCCCTGACTGTTGTACTCTTCTGGAGAGTGAACCAGCAGATGGAAGATCTGTGTGTGTATGTGTGTGTGCGCGCATGCCCATGTGTGCGTCACTATGCCATTCAAATTAATATATAAATAATTTTTTTGACAGGCAGAGTGGACAGTGAGAGAGAGAGAGATAGAGAGAGAGAGAGAAAGGTCTTCCTTTGCCGTTGGTTCACCCTCCAATGGCCGCCACTGCCGGCGTGTTGCAGCCGGCTCACCACACTGATCCAAAGCCAGGAGCCAGGTGCTTCTCCTGGTCTCCCATGGGGTGCAGGGCCCAAGCACTTGGGCCATCCTCCACTGCACTCCTGGGCCACGGCAGAGAGCTGGCCTGGAAGAGGAGCAACCGGGACAGAATCCGGCACCCCAATTGGGACTAGAACCCAGGATGCCGGCACCGCAAGGCGGAAGATTAGCCTAGTGAGCCACTGACTTCTTCCCATGGTAGAGACAAACAGGTGCTTCCTGCTACCCATTCTCTCCTTTCCTAGGAGCTGAGTCCCAGGCGTTAGCCAGGCACGCAGTCACCAGAACAAGGCAGTGCATCCCAGCCCCCATTTGGCGCCATCCTGGCCAATCCAATAGGAGGATTCCCCTCCCCCGCCCTGCACTGTCTTATTTGAGTTCTCTCTATTGACCTCCCTCAGATCCTCCCCTCCCCACATGTCCTTGAAATGTGGGTGTTTTCCACATGTGTGTCCTTGGCTGAGGGGGGAAGCACAGGTGTTGCCATGACGATGCCTTCATTACCACAAAGCCTTCCAAGTAGAGCTGCCCTCCCCACAGCCCCCCAGCCCCCCACCCCGTGGCCATGCTTAATACCACACCCTCCCCTCCACCCCAATGGGAGCAGGGATTGTCAGCTTGTGAGGAGTCCGGCTGGGAAGAATGGCCTGTACCAAGATTCCCTCTTGTGGGAGTATTTTCTCATTTTAATTTTAAATATGTGAAAAATACTGATAAATAATTGAAAGAAAAAGCAGCCCTCCCCAATCTTTCCAGTTTTAGAAAACACTTTGTACAGACATGAAATTCTCACTCCTTCCCTTCTTAGGCCTGCCTAAGAAATCTTAGCCCCCTTATATATCTGTATAAGAAGGGAGGTGCGTATTTTTTCATAATTTTTTATTAAACAGGCATCTAAATATGCATGTTTGTATACACTACACATACACTTATTCTGCATCCTAGAATCTTTCCAGGCCAAGAAATGCAGATCTACCAAGGACTGCTCAGTATTCTTCAAAGTGATGTCTGATCAAATGGTCCATAATTCTCCATTGTGGCAATATTCAGGATATTGCCGTGAATACATTTAGATAGGTAGATTTACAAACTTGTGAGATAGACACCAAAAAGTGGGATTGCTAAATCAAAGAGCATGCATGTATTTGAAAGTCAAATGTAGAGAGAGGGAGGGAAGGAGGGAATGAGGGAGAGAAAGAGAGAGAGAGAGACAGATCTTCCATCCACTAGTTAACTCCCCCAAATGGCCACAATGGCCTGGGCTGGGCCAGGCAGAATCCACAAGCCAGGAGCTTCATCCAGGTCTCCAGAGTGGGTGCAGGGGCCCCAGGACCTGGACCATCCTCTGCTGCTTTCCCAAGGCTCATCAGCAGCGAGCTGGGTTGGAAGTGCAGCAGCCAGGACTCGACCTCTCAGTGCCCGTATGAGTCGCTGGTGTTATAGGCGGCAGCTTAGCCCACTGCTCCCCAGTGCCAGCCCTGTAACCATCTTTAATGCGCAGGTCACAGGTGTCAAATGCACTCTCACTGTGCAAGTCCAGAGCACGTCTCAGCTTGCACAGCTGGAGCTCTGTGCTTACTGAATGACTTCCATTCCTCCATCCACAGTGACATTTTTAAATGTGGAAAACAGTAGTTGAGGGAAAGGTTCCCCTCCGTGCTTTTATTTTATTCAGCTTTTTAATTGTTATTTGAGAGGTAGACAGAGAGACAGAGTTCCTGTCACCTGGTTCACTCCTCAAGTGCCCACAAGAGCCAAGTCTGTGCTGGGCTGAAGCCAGGAGCCACAAACTCAAACCACGTCTCCCTTGTGGATGATAGGAACCCAATTACTGAATCCATCACTGCTGCCTCCCAGGTTTGCACCAGCAATAAACTGAAGTCAAGAGACAGAGCCAGGGATCAAACCCAGGCAATGGCAACATAGGACCCAGGCATCTACTGTCACTACTATGCTGAGCACTCTTCCCTGTAGAGACATTCCAACCCCTAGCCACCCTGTCCACTCCAAGGGTAGAGGTCAAGGTCATCTGTATGTCATCAGGACCTGCCCTATGCAAATGAGTCAAGAAATATTAAATGCACAATTGTCCTTGTTATTTCACTCAGGTGATGCCTACCAATGACTGACCAGTGTCTAGAGCTCTCCACAGTTTAACTTCTACTTCTCAGAGTAACCCTCTGGTGGTGTTTGTTCTGCCGATGAGGAAAACAGAGGCCCTGGGGAACATTCTGTAAGTCGGCAGGCCTGGTAAGATTGCCAGTGGCCTGCCTCTTAACCTTGTGCTGAATGCACCTTGCGTCCCTGATTCCCCTGTGACAGCCTGCATCCGTGCCCGCCTCCTTTGTTCTGCCCGTAGGACAGCCTGAGGTTCTCCTAACTCACTACCCTCTGGCTCTCCCCTGGCCAATCCTTTCTTGGCTCGGGCTGCCAGGTCAGGCATCTCAGCTGCAGCACTGCCCGCGTGTCTCCTGCTCGACCTCTCCACCATACACCCATGCCTCAGTGCACACACATCTGCTGAGTGATGGACGGACGGCTCACAACCTGGCCTGGAATCCGCTCGCCCGGGGCTCCCACTGCCTTCCTTGCTGCCTCCTCTTCTCTGCAGTCAAAGCCACACCCTGCCTGCATTGTTTTGCCTCTGTCTCTTGGCTTTTCCTGTTACTTTTGTCCCAAACATTCTTCTCCACTTCACCCTGAGGACAAAGAATATGCAGTAAAGACAGGAACACCTTGCCCAGAGCAGCCCCCAACCCAGAGGCCCATGGTGCCTGGGTGGCCAGGGTGTGCATTTGATGGGGGAGCCAGGAACATGTGGGTGAGAATCTTGGTAATAGAACTGGAGGTAAGAGAGAAACTAAGAGAGAAATCTTTCTTTCTTTCCCTTTTTTTTTTTTTTTTTTTTTTGCTGCCTCATTGGCCATGGGAATAAGGAGGCTCAAGGGAGAGACTGAATCCAAGCAGTAAAGGCCACAGTAGTCTGGAAACAGAGAAGGGGCATCAGAGGAGGGCCCCTTATGGGCAGCCGTGCAATGGTGCTCTGCCTTCAGGGACGAGGCGCCCAACCACACCTATCCGTCCAGTCCATCTCCTGCAGCCACCGTGTCCCTGCCTCATCCCAGATGTCCTCTTTGGTCCTCTCCCTCCATGTCACTGTTCCCTGAGGTCCTGAGAAGTTGGCATTACATTCCCATTTGGTACCCGATATCAATGCCCCAGTTTACCCTTTCATTCATTCATTCATTCAACGAGAGTGTGTAGCTGATCTCACGGTTGTTTTGATTTGAATTCCCTAAGGACATAGGACGGTGAGCCCCTTCCAGTGTGCTTACTTGCCATCTGTGTGTCTTCTTTGGTGGGACGTCGTGCAGATCTTTGGTCCGCTTTTTAATGGGGGTGCATGTTTGCTGTGGACCAGGCCTGGCAATGGGAAGTGTGCCAGAGCCCAGGAGGCTCATGTTCACGCTCAGATTCACTGTGGGTGATTTTAAAATGAGCCATTTGACGCCTTCCCCTCCAGAGTGTGAGTGTGGGCTAACTTCAGGGATGAAGCCCGGGGGTGGCCCTGTCTAGACCGTGATGCCAGCTGTGCTCCTCCGCCTGGCAGGTACTCTGCCTGCCAGGAACAGGGTGGCTGCAGCAGCGCCCTCCCGTCAGCTCCGCAAAGCTCTCTGCTCCTGCTCCCTGAGCTCGTGCTGGCCTCACTCACTGCCCTGAGGAGCCAGCCTCAGAAGATGCGGACATCGGGCTGCTGTGCACTCCCGGGCCCATTGGCTCGGCTCTCATTCCTCCTGAGGCCACAGGGAGCCCCTTGAGATCAGGTGTCAGCTTGAACTCCTCCCGAGCCCCCTCACCACGATGTTCCCCCTGAGGTTCCTCCTCCCCACGACTAAACAAGCCTCAGGGTGGGGGCCAGTGCTGTGGTGCAGCAGATTAAGCCACTGCCTGCAGCACCAGCATCCCCTATGGATGCCAATTCGAGTCCCAGCTGCTCCACTTCCCATCCAGCTCCCTGCTAATGCTCCTGGGAAAGTGGTGGAAGATGACCTAAGTTTTTGGGGTCCTGCACTCACATGGGAGACCCGGAAGGAGTTCCTAGCTCCTGACTTTGGCCTCGCCCAGCCTTGGCTATTGAGGCCACTTAGGGAGTGAACCACCAGATGGAAGACCTCTCTCTCTCTCTCTCTCTCTCTCTCTGTAAATGTGCTTTTTAAAGAAATAAATAAATCCTTACCAAAAAAAAAAAAAAAAAAAAGGCATCAAGGTCAAAACACCTTGTCTCAAGGGTCTGACCTGAAAACCATTGCCCACCAAGCATCTCACTCAGTGACTCTGGCCCAATAATTGCAGTCCACAGGGTGGCGCTGTGGGAAAGTGCTGGAGTTCTTTGGAGGAAAAAGGGGTATTTAGGACTAACTCGGGTTACAGAAAATAGAGTAAGTATTCGTTTTTTAGACTGCAGCTCCCGGTGACAGTTTCTCCAATAAAATTGGATATTACAGCGCGTGCGTGTCAGTGTCCAGGTCCAACACACCCCTGCCACCCTGCAGTCATCTCTGGCGGCCCTCGGGTGTCAGGTCTGTAATTTGAGTTTATTAGTTTCTGGCATTGGGTCCTGTGTTTTGAAAAACCCTATAAAATGTGCTTGGGAGTTATTATTTTCCTTTAAAGAATGTGACACTGAAACAAGTTTTTAATAAATGTTTTTTGGAAAGGTGACAAGCTGAAAGAACGCTGGGCAAAATTTCAAGCTGGTAATGAACTGAGTATGTCTCCTAATTATATTGAATTTACAAGTAATAGGGTAAGGCAGGGTTAGCAATTACTTGTGAGTGAGATTGCAAGCCCAGGGAAGAGAGCACAGTCTTTACATGCAGGGAAATGGGTAAAAGCACTGTATCATTACATTTGATCTTTAAGTAGCTCTCACTCTAGACTTTGAAAGGTCTAATCAGTTCAGAAACACAGATTATGCTATAAACACTCGTTTTAATTTTTGTTTCATTTTCTTGAAAGGCAGGAGAGACAGAAACAGACCTTTCCATCTGCTGGTTCATTCCACAAATGCCTGCAACAGTCAGGGGCTGGGCCAGGTTGAAGCCAGGAGCCAGGAACTCAATATGGTTCTCCCACGTAGATGGCAGAATTCAATTGCTTTAACAGAAAGCTTGAGTCGGAAGTGGAGCCAGGCCTCAAACCCAGGCACTCTTGATATGTGATGTTGGCATCCAAGTTACATCTTAACTGCTGTGCCAAACACCTGCTCCTCAATAGCATTTTGTAGAAACTCATGGCTTTCCCCCAAAACTAAGTTTGGTATGGTTTTCTTTTTCCTTATACACACCGAGTGTAGATAAACTGCCCTGTAGTCCTACTGCTCATGAATTTTCTTGACAGAAGCCAAAAATAAGATATAGAAAGTGATTGGGCGGCGCCGCGGCTCACTAGGCTAATCCTCCGCCTTGCAGTGCCGGCACACCGGTTCTAGTCCGGTCGGGGCACCAGATTCTGTCCTGGTTGCCTCTCTTCCAGGCCAGCTCTCTGCTGTGGCCCGGGAGGGAGGGAGGGAGGGAGGGAGGAAGGGAGAAAGAAAAGAAAAGAAAAGAAAAGAAAAGAAAAGAAAAGAAAAGAAAAGAAAAGGGAAGGGAAGGGAAGGGAAGGGAAGGGAAGGAAGGGAAGGGAAGGGAAGGGAAGGGAAGGGAAGGGAAGGGAAGGGAAGGGAAGGGAAGGGAAGGGAAGGGAAGGGAAGGGAAGGGAAGGGAAGGAAGGGAAGGGAAGGGAAGGGAAGGGAAGGGAAGGGAAGGGAAGGGAAGGGAAGGAAGGGAAGGGAAGGGAAGGAAGGGAAGGGAAGGGAAGGGAAGGGAAGGGAAGGGAAGGGAAGGGAGGGAAGGAAATCAGCAAACAAAATGCCATGGAATACTGCAGGGTTTTGATGAATAAACTCTCACAGGGAAGTGGCAGGGAAGGCTCTCACCACCAATGCACAGCTGTATACATATACTTTATTTGTTTTCATTTCATTTGAAAGTAGAGAGACAGTGAGAGAGAGAGAGAGATCGAGAGAGAGAGGAGATCTTCATCTGCTGGTTCCCTCCCCAAATGTCTACAACAGCCAAGGCTGGGCCAGTTCGAAGCTCATCAAAGCCTCCCACGTGGGTGGCAGGAACCCAAGCACCTTAGCCACACTGTTGCTCCCCTGGGTGTGCACTAGCAAGAAACTGGAATGGGGAGAGGGCCAGAACTCGAACTCCAGGACACTCCAATTTGGGACAAGTACCCCAAACAGCTGCCTAACCACTGTGACAAACGCTCACTCAAAGGTGAGATTTCAGCTGAGACCTGAACAGTCAGCAGGAGCCAGCCATGCAAAGAACAGGTGGAAGAACATTCCAGGCAGAGGGAAGCAGTAACC
>NC_091447.1:18321265-18353765 GCF_964237555.1 Oryctolagus cuniculus
TTTTTCCTTATACAACACCGAGTGTAGATAAACTGCCCTGTAGTCCTACTGCTCATGAATTTCTTGACAGAAGCCAAAAATAAGATATAGAAAGTGATTGGGCGGCGCCGCGGCTCACTAGGCTAATCCTCCGCCTTGCAGTGCCGGCACACCGGTTCTAGTCCCGGTCGGGGCACCAGATTCTGTCCTGGTTGCCTCTCTTCCAGGCCAGCTCTCTGCTGTGGCCCGGGAGGGAGGGAGGGAGGGAGGGAGGAAGGGAGAAAGAAAAGAAAAGAAAAGAAAAGGGAAGGGAAGGGAAGGGAAGGGAAGGGAAGGGAAGAAGGAAGGGAAGGAAGGGAAGGGAAGGGAAGGGAAGGGAAGGGAAGGGAAGGGAAGGGAAGGAAGGGAAGGGAAGGGAAGGGAAGGGAAGGGAAGGGAAGGGAAGGGAAGGGAAGGGAAAGGGAAGGGAAGGAAGGGAAGGGAAGGGAAGGGAAGGGAAGGGAAGGGAAGGGAAGGGAGGGGAGGGGAGGGGAGGGAGGGGAGGGAGGGGAGGGGAGGGGAGGGGAGGGGAGGGGAGGGGAGGGGAGGGGAGGGGAGGGGAGGGGAGGGGAGGGGAGGGGAGGGAGGGGAGGGGAGGGGAGGGGAGGGGAGGGGAGGGGAGGGGAGGGGAGGGGAGGGGAGGGGAGGGGAGGGGAGGGGAGGGGAGGGGAGGGGAGGGGAGGGGAGGGGAGGGGAGGGGAGGGGAGGGGAGGGGAGGGGAAGGGAAGGGAAGGAAGGGAAGGGAAGGGAAGGGAAGGGAAGGGAAGGGAAGGGAAGGGAAGGGAAGGGAAGGGAAGGGAAGGGAAGGGAAGGGAAGGGAAGGGAAGGGAAGGGAAGGGAAGGGAAGGGAAGGGAAGGAAATCAGCAAACAAAATGCCATGGAATACTGCAGGGTTTGATGAATAAACTCTCACAGGGAAGTGGCAGGGAAGGCCTCTCCACCAATGCACAGCTGTATACATATACTTTATTTGTTTTCATTTCATTTGAAAAGTAGAGAGACAGTGAGAGAGAGAGAGAGATCGAGAGAGAGAGAGAGATCTTCCATCTGCTGGTTCCCTCCCCAAATGTCTACAACAGCCAAGGCTGGGCCAGGTCGAAGCTCCATCAAAGCCTCCCACGTGGGTGGCAGGAACCCAAGCACCTTAGCCACACTGTTGCTCCCCTGGGTGTGCACTAGCAAGAAACTGGAATGGGGAGAGGGCCAGAACTCGAACTCCAGACACTCCTATTTGGGACAAGTACCCCAAACAGCTGCCTAACCACTGTGACAAACGCTCACTCAAAGGTGAGATTTCAGCTGAGACCTGAACAGTCAGCAGGAGCCAGCCATGCAAAGAACAGGTGGAAGAACATTCCAGGCAGAGGGAAGCAGTAACCCAAAGGCCCTGAGACAAGAGCAAGTTAGACTTTGTCAACAAAGTCAAAAAAAAAAAACAAAGGCTTCGGTGATGGTGCACATGGAAGGGCAAAAACAGAGCCATGTCCTAGGGTATCCAGGAGGGGCCGGGGCACAGGTGGGATTTACTACTGCTCTTGCTGAGGGATATGGGGGCAGGGGGCAGGTATGTGCTCATCTGTCAGGTATGTGCCCATCTGTCCCAAACGTTCCAGTGTCAAGGTTATCAAGTAGCTAAACAGTCAGGAGTCAGGGATGGGGGGATGGGGACTGGCCTGGCTGGTATCCAATATGGAAGCACTGCTTTGCTTACAATTAGGCTCCTGCTAATGTACCTGGGAAGGTCATGGAAAATGGCCCAAGTGCTTGGGCTCCTGCCACCCATGTGGGAGATGGGGGCTTCAGCTTGGTCCAGCCCTGACTCTTGCTATCTGGGGAGTGAACCAGCACTTGGATGACCTTTCTCTGTGTGTGTGTGTGTGTGTGTGTGTATTCCTCTCTGTGTCTCTGCCTTTCAAACAAATAAATCTTTTAAAAGACAAAGTCAAGGATGACAACCTAACCCTGACCTATCATGATAGCAATAACATAAAATTTCTGCTTCTCGGAGCTTTGTTCCCTGTCCCCTGTGCATGCCCGCCAGAATCCTATAATGTCTTGGCCGAGTACAGACTTGGCTATTGGGTGCCGATACAGCAGCATTTTCGTGCCGTAATTATATGTTCTGATTCCAGCCTCTCTTTGGCCTCCTGCCCATGCCTTTATGCTGCCATGAGCTGGAAAACAGGAATTTAAATGATTGTTCTGGTCTTAAGGCAACCTGGCCAGAAGATAGAGGTCATTAAGAATTGCACAATCATTCCTCTCTGTTTCGGGCCATGTCCAACTCCATTGAAACCAAATTATTTTACAACTACTATGTAATTTAATTCTTACGGCATCCAAGGAATGGAGCAAATGGGTATTATTCCCACCGTACAGGTGGAAAAAAGAGTCGAAACACAGGGAAAGTAATTGATTGACCTAAGGTGAAGAAGCAAGTTGACAGCAAGTGCAGATTCTCTATCTCCCGCTGTAAGTGCTTGCTCAACCACATAGCCTCCCAAAGGGGGCTGCGCACACACGAGCCCGGCGTGCCTAAAGCAAAACAGCAGGGGTCCTCCCTGTCCCAGCTAGGATGACGGACAGTCCTGCTTTGACAGGAGTCTCAAGCAAATGGGGACAGTGGTCATACACTCTGGAGCAGCCTGGGGACTTCTAATATGGGTGTAACTACAGCATGCCGTGAAGGTGGGTCTCCAGGCTGGACACAGATTTTCGCAAACACTTTGCAATTTGCTTTGAAGACTGGCCAGTTCAAGAGGCAAGAAGAGGAAGGGGCTGCCAGGATGTTGCGAAAGGTTGTTAGCTAGAAGAGTAAGTTCAGATGGCCTCTAGCATTTTTTTTTTTTTTTGACAGGCAGAGTGGACAGTGAGAAAGAGGGAGAAAGGTCTTCCTTTTCCATTGGTTCACCCCCCAATGGCCACTGCAGCTGGCACGCTGCGGCCGGCGCACCGCACTGATCCAAAGCCAGGAGCCAGGAGCCAGGTGCTTCTCCTGGTCTGCCATGCAGGTGCAGGGCCCAAGGACTTGGGCCATCCTCCACTGCACTGCTGGGCCATAGCAGAGAGCTGGAATGGAAGAGGAGCAACCAAGACAGAATCTGGCGCCCCAACCAGGACTAGAACCCAGGGAGCCAGCGCCGCAGGCAGAGAATTAGCCTAGTGAGCTGCGGCACCAGCCTGGCCTCTGGCATTTGATCAGGATTTCTTTTCCCTGGGCTCAGGCTCGTTATCTCATGGCTGTCCTAGGTTTAGTCACCGTCCCTCTGCCTTAGGAATGCCACACCAGCTAATGTGGGATGTACCGAGTGTGCAAACACACAACACGACTAGGCCAGTGCTGAGACCACATTCAAAATACAAGGCTGAGCCCAGGGACCCCTTCCAGGGCGTCCTTGCAATCACAGTCAGCAAAAGGCATCAAAGGGGTTCCAGAAGGGGTTTCTTCTTCAAAGCACAGAGACACAAGCCAGCACTGGGCAGGCTTTGCTGATGAGCAAATGTTCCTGATTATTCAATTCCCTGGCTCTGAGTTCTCATCTGAGACTGTGGATGACCAATGGGCTACCTCTTCCACTCTGATCAGTGGAGAAACTGAGGCAGCTATGAAGCATCCAAGAAAGCAGCTTCCCCTACCTTAGTGGGTTCTGGGTTGGTGTCCTTGGCAGGCCCTAAAGGCAGAATGGGCTGTGATCATGACCACCGCACAGGCTGGGAGCGGATTAGTTCTCTCTGTTTTCATTTCCTTGTTTCCACTTGAGCATCCCTGAAGCTGGCCTTCCAGATACACCAGCTCATTCTTGGCTTATTTTGGGTGCCACACCCTGTTCTGTGAGACCTGAGATTGTGATTGTGGTGTGGAAAGAGTTAAATGTTCAGTCCCTGGGATTTCTGATTTACACAGGAAAACAGCAACCTGCAAAGGAGGGTTTGGAGTGTGTGTTCCATTTTAAGGTGATGCCACAATAGCGCTCCTAGGCTGATTGTGCCTGGGTTATAGACAGAGGGAACGGCAAGGAGCCCACACAAATCTTGGCTGGCAGGGAACGAATTACAGCCTGTACTCTCAGGACCCAGGGAATTTTAGCCAAAGGCTTAAAGGATAGGGATGTAAAGCAGAAGCTCACAAGTTTCTGGCAATTATCTGTCGAAAAGTTACTAGAGAGCGCATGCAGCTCTTTCATTGTGAACAAAAGGAGACTGCGCTTGAATCTCTTCCAGTTTCTTTTTTTTTTCCATCTCCACAGTGAACATTCTGCTCTCAGCTGCACAGGTGCACAGCACAGCACCGTGATATCTCATAAAACCAGCTCCAGCCAAGGCACTTGCAGACACAATGGTTGGATTTATGAGGCACACGTCAGTGTGTCCCTGCAGGAGGCAGGGCTCACTGGGGGGATCAGGCAGAAGCGTGCCCTGCTTCTGTGTGGCTAGGTTCTGGGAAGCAGCAGCCAGGTGTCCCGACAACACACTCCCCACCAGCTAACCTGGGAGACTGTGACAAACGATCCCAAGACCTTCTGTCAACTTTCATGAATCTGCCGAACAGCGAGACCATCTTAGCAAGGACTCAGGTGAATCTAGCTTCCGCGCTGGGTACCCTGCCTACTAGGTTAGGTGGGAATCCTAGCAGGCCAAATCCTCCCCACCCAGGAGGAAACCTAGAACACTAACCCAGAGGCCAGAGCCTTGAGGCCATGACTGCTCTGTGTGTCTCATCTGAAGATGACCTGCCACCTTCCAAGCTTTGGAGCAGAAGACCAAGGTTCAAGTGTTGTGTTTCCTACTTTATAGCTGTGTGGCCTCAGTGCATCTCTGAGCCTCTCTCTCCTGCTCTCTGCAGCGTGCAGATGCTGCTTCCCGCCCTGGTGCTGTTGTCAGGACTGACGAGCGTGTTTCACCTGCAGCTGACACTCAGTAACGGTGTCACAGACAGTGTCAGATTCTCAAAGGAGAGCACTGGACAGCAGTCAAGCTTTTCCATCTGTTCACACAGAAATCTCAAGAAGCCCAGGTTAGACTGAGCTGAAGTCCACGCACCATTCCCAGCCCTCCAGTGGCTCTCAGGCAGGTGCAGGAATCTCTGTAGTTCCACCTCCATTGGCAGCACGCCCCCAGCACACTCAGCCCCTCTTTCCAGTCCCAGTACTTCCTGCCAGGGCTTCCACGGTGCATCCACTGAGCCCCTGGCCACACAGTCCCACAAGGTGGGGGCCTGTTTCCTGGCTATCCTCCACTCAGTACCATTTCTAGATGAAAAGTATAAGGGGGTGAGTGCCAGATGTTTGGTCCAGAGGTTAAAATGCCCAAAGGGTTCAATTCTTGGCTCTGGTTCCTGACTCCGGTTTCCTACTAATGCAGACCCCAGGAGGCTGTGGTGATGGCTCAAATAGTTGGGTTCCAGCTGTATATATACGAGACCTATACTGAGTTCCCAGCTTCTACCTTCAGCCTTGACCCAGCTGCAGCCACTGCAGGCATTTAGGTGTGAATCAGCAGACAGGAGCTCTTTCTACGACCCTTTCTCAAATAAATAAATAAATAAATAAGAAATTACCATGCAGGCCTCCCACAGAGCACAGCCTATGCACATCAGACATCCATGGTGCATAACCAATGCATTCTCCTGGGGGCAGCAGACAGCCAAATCCTAGAAACTTTCCCAGGAAAGCCCTGTATGTGTTAGCAACTTGGAAGGAGGAAATCCTAAGAGGAGGGTGCACAGGGTGAGTGGGTCATTACAACAAAGAACCATTAGCAAAAAGAATTAGAAGGCACACAAGATGGAAAGACAGAAATGTGGGGCTCCCTGTGGCCCAGTCACTTGCTCTCAAATCCAAGAAGCTGTAGGAGGTGACACAGGACTGTGCCACCTGGGTTCACAGGCACTGTGCACGCTGGGTGCTACCAATGGCACTTCTCCTCCTCAGAGCCCACGATGAACAAACACTGCCCGGCTGCTGGCACAGGAGCAGAGGGCAGAGGAAGCCCTGTATTAGCTGATCCTGCTCATTTCCTCACCTCTTAAAAAGAATCACATTGCAAATAAAAATCAGGGCACTACTGTTGCAATCTGGGCCTTCATTCTTTATCTAAAACGAACTGCAGTATCTGTGTACGACTCCCACTGACCTTCTGTCTGTCCTTTATGCAACCTCATGGGTCACCCATGTGGTCTACATTTTTTAGAAACTTCTCAACTCTGAACTTTATAGAGCAAGAGTTGATGGATTCAGAACATTTCTGCGCCCCTTAAATCATAAAATTCAGTACAAGGAGCACTCACTGAGTGCCTATTGTTCTCAAAATATTGTGCTGGGCTCCATGGGGTACAATATGAATTTCTCTCTAGGAACTGCCTATGTGGAGGGAGGCAGTCAAGTCCTAATTGCAAAGCCAAGCCCACCAGGTCAAACCACCAGAAAGAATCAAACTCAAAGTTGTGGGGAATGGGGGAAGAGAGACCCTGGTCTCACAGTTTGCCAGACTGTGCTTTGCAGAACTGTTTCTTGTTCAGCACCCAGGCCTGGTGTCCTGCACGTTCTCTGTCCTGCCTGGCCATGACGACACTCAAACAACCCTGGCCACAGGAATGCTGCCTCCTGAAAACAGCAGCTGAGTGCGGAGGCCAAGAGGATTCTGGAAGGAGAAACTGCTTGACCCAAGGCCCCCAAGCTTTGTCAGGGAATAGTAAGGACCTAGTATAATGCCAGTGAGTGGGGAAGAATTAGTATGAACAAATCTACAAAGGAGGTTGAAATTCCAGGGTGTTGGGAGAAGGGAGTGTTTGCAGATTAAAACTTCCTATCCAGGTGCAGATGTTTGGTCTAACCCATGTCCCATGTTGGAGCGCCCAAGTTTGATACTGGGCTCTGGCTCCTGATTCCAGCTTCCTGGTAATGCAGACCCTGGGAGGCAGTGATGATGGGTCATACGGTTGGGTTCCTGACACCTAAGTGACAGACCTGGACTGAATTCCCAACTCCTGGTTTGGGTCCTAGCCACTGCAGGCATTTGGGGAGTGAACCAATGGATGGCAGGCAGCATGTTCTCTCTTCTGTGTGTGTGTGTATGTGTGTGAGATGTGTGTCTGCCTCTCAAATAGCTGCATGGGAGCTGACAAGGTGACACAGAGTGCCATTCGGGGAGAAGCCAGTCAGCTCCTCCTGAGCCTTCTTCCTGGCTCCTGGTAGCGAGCACAGTGCCCTTCGTGTGCCCCAGGGAAGGGAAGCTGAAGGAGCAGAAGTTGACTCTGTTCTTCTGGTGCTGCCTATGTAGCAGGCAGTGAGGTCAATTCGTGGAAGAAAGGAAAGGTTTCCAGGTCTATGTTTCATGGTGGATTCAAAGAGATCTGATTGCAAATGAAAACCCTGCAACTTCCTACCCAGTGACCTTGGGCAAGACACCTTTCCTTGCAGAGCCTCAATGTCTTTATTTGCAACTCAGAGAAAATAGCTCCAGTGACCTCTGGCCGTGGTGAGGTTGAGGAAACAAAAGGAGCACACGTGGCACAAGGGGTGGTGTGCAGTCCCTGGGAGCTCTGCTTCCCCTCCTTTCTGTCCGAAACCTGCTTCCTTGCTGCATGCAATTAAAAGTTCACAATGTTCCAAAACTGATTTTCCAATTTAGAGGCAGTAAATTGTAAGCCACTGCTATTTTCCTGAAATGATGTTCTTTAGATCGGAGTCTGTTGGATTGTTCAATTGCGTTAAATTCTATTTACTGTATTTCTAACAAGACACTGGTGCGTGTGGGAAGAACCCACGATGGCAGATTCTGACTGTTAACGATACCTCTGGGAAAACACCTGAGACCCTAAGCCACAGAGGGGGACACCTTTGAGTTTAATGCCCTGTGCCCCGCATCCCATTAGCCATGGCCTTGTAGAATCTTCCACAGACACTGAAACTGGCATATTTTGGTTACACTGTGATGAAGCACAAAGATGTATCAAATGCATTATAGCAAAGACAAGGTGACAAGAGTTACTGGAAACATGGAACTTCTAAAGGGGACTCTCACAGCACCTATCATAATCTTTCAGCCCAGATGAAAGGGTGGGGGGGGCATAGCAACCCAAAGTCAGGGGCACCCACAGAAGCCCTAAGAGCAGAGAGCTGGCCAAAGGTGATGGGCGGTCTTCTGAGCTTGACCTCCGCCTGGACAGGGATGCTGGACTGAATACTTACCCAGCCACCCAGACAGCCACAAACATCCAGCCAAGGACTTCTGCCCCAGGTTAACAGCAAATGTGATTTTAACAACAGAGCAGCTCTCAAGTGACACGGAAGTGCTTACAGCTTGGGAAGAAAGCAGGCGTGTGACCTCTAAACTGATCTTACTAACCATCCCCGTCTCCGCGTGTGCCTGCTGCCTCCATCTACCAGAGGCCGCAAGTTGTCTTCGCAGGGGAGGGTGAGGAAACAGAGTAGGCACGTGCAAGCTCCTCTCCCAGTGCTAGCTCTCCAGGGGTCACGAGGCCACAAGCATGCGGGCCGGGGAAGTGAGGTCCCCCAGATACCAGGATGTTCACCCAATCGCTGAGATGAAGTTCGCAGGATGTGCAAGCCCATGTCTGCTCTCACCAAGTTCATCCCTCAAAAAAGTGACAGGGAACACACCCCACCTGCCACTGAAGATGACAATCGACCTCTTCCTACAGGCCACGTCAAGTTCCGCACGCACGAGGCACCTCTACCATATCCACTGTGAGAGAGGGGCCGCTCCCAAAGGGGGCCCCGGAGGGGTCAGCACTGCTCAGACTGGAAGGGGCTGCCCTTGCTGGCACCTGTCTCCTGGGCTTGCTTTGCCCTGAACCAACCTCTGGAGTCTTGGAAGTTCTCATTCTAAAGCCAGACCAGAAGCCCAGCCACAGAGGCAGGCAGGGGAGCTTGTTCCAAGCAATCCAGGGAAGTGGAAGAGGGCAGAGAGAGGGGCAGGATGAGGCTTGCTGAGGACCTCATGGCCATGGATGGATGTGTGGGACCCCTGGCCAGGCTGCTCTCTGGAGGCACTCACCTTGACCAATGGCAGCACCCCCTGACCACAGGCTCCTGCGCTCACACACAGAGGCAGAAGCTAGCCAGTGGAGTGGTAGTGGGCAGAAAGGCCATTTCCTGTAGATTGGCCAAGAGGGAAGAGCTTAAGCAGACCATGGCCCCTGCAGTTCACCTGCTGCAGGGGTCAGGGTTGGGGGTAGCAGTGGGGGCTGTCAGTGGTCCTTCTCTCCTCTGCAAACTGGTTTGCTGGGCAAACTTTAGCTGCTGTCAGAATAACTGCTCCTTTCTACAGGAAGGTAAACAGTCTCTCAGCACAGCACTCTTTTTACCCCAAAGCAGTTGGATTAAAAGCATGCATCTTTGTGATGTTTATTCATTTTTATGCATTTGAAAAGCAGAGTGATGGGGTGGGGTGGAAAGAGAGAGAGATCTTTCAACCACTGGAGAGTGATGGGGTGGGGTGGATTTCAACCATTGGTTCACCCTCTCCCCAAATGCCCACAACCACTAGGACTCCGCCAAGCCAAAGCCAGGAGCCTGGAGCTCAGTCCAGGTCCCCTGAGGAGCAGCGATTTAGCAAAGGGAACTTGAAGAAGTCAGAAGCTCTGTGAAAGCACCAGGAGTGGGGTGATCTTGCATGGAACTTAGAACTATCGGGGGGCTGGGGGGAGCTGTCTAGTCTTGGTCCTTAGGCAAATTCACCAAAAGGCTCCAAGACCTGAGCTCCATAAACAGACACCCAGGGCAAATGGGCCTGGCCTCAGCCGGTGACTAGAGCCAGACCCTAAGCTGTTAGCTGTAGAGCAAAAGGAATCATTCGGGCCGGCGCCGTGGCTCACTAGGTTAATCCTCCGCCTGCGGCACCGGCACCCCGGGTTCTAGTCCCGGTCGGGGCACCGGATTCTGTCCCGGTTGCCCCTCTTCCAGGCCAGCTCTCTGCTGTGGCCAGGGAGTGCAGTGGAGGATGGACCCCAGGTTCTAGTCCCAGTCGAGGCACCGGATTCTGTCCCGGTTGCCCCTCTTCCAGGCCAGCTCTCTGCTGTGGCCCAGGAGTGCAGTGGAGGATGGCCCAAGTCCTTGGGCCTTGCACCCGCCTGGGAGACCAGGAGAAGCACCTGGCTTCTGGCTTCGGATCAGCGCGGTGCGCCAGCCACAGCACGCCAGCTGCGGCAGCCGTTGGAAGGTGAACCAATGGCAAAAAGGAAGACCTTTCTCTCTGTCTCTCTCTCTCTCATTGTCCACTCTGCCTGTCAAAAAAAAAAAAAAAAAAAAAAAAAAAAAAGGAAGCATTTGGAAAGAACTGGTTAAAAACTCAGCGACGAAGCCAGCATTGTGGCACCGCAGGTTAAGCTACCCCAGCTGATGCTGCCATCCCATATCAATAGGAGTACTGGTTTTAGATCCCACTCACTGGGGGAAAAATGCTTTTAAAGCATGACTTTGGTCAGAGATGGCAGGTGTGGTCAGGCCTCCCAGGGTGAGTGCCGTTCTGCTGGTGGACACAGTCCCTCCAATTCATACACACACGCACGCACGCACACATGCAAGTGGGCCAAAATGCGGGTCCAGCGGGGTTCCTGTGCCAAGAGGGAAAGCGGCAAGGGCAGGGCACTTGCACCTCAGTGCACATGGTGCTGAGCTTGCTGCTCGCAGCCAGCATGGCGGCCGCTGCCTGAGGGGCTGGACCTCCGCACAGAAGCTCCAAGAATGATGGAGTGGCCTTTAATTGTTTGTACTCTGAAACCCAGGAAGTGCTGGCAACAAAACGAGAATAGAGAGGCTGCTGGCAGCCAAGCGACAGGCTGGAGAGGAAGCTTCTGCCCACCTAAACAGTTAAATGGCCACTTTGCCAAGGCCACCGAGCAAAGTGTTACCTCACCACGGGGCAGATTAAAATATGCGTTCTCTCCTAATTGAGCATAGTGAAATCAGCCGGCGGTCCTGTCACGAGCGCAGGAATGAATTGTCACAGCACGACACACACGGCTCTGCAGAGCAGCCACTGTACCGAGGGAGGGAGCCGCAGAGACTTCCTTCCGCTGGAAGTTCAAGTCATTTGTTGTCCAGTGGGCCGGGGAATGGCAGCCTGGAGATGGCTGGGCTGTGCGGACTGCGTCCCTGCCTGCTTTCTAGAACTCCTGAGTATTTTGTGCATTTTGTGTAGTATTTTGTGTATCCCATATGGAAGGGTCTGCTTTGTAAATTGGAGAGAGAGCTAAATAAAGGCTTTTATATGAGATGAGCTTTTGTTTTTGTAAACTTATGTTTTATACCCAATATGGTCATATAGAAAATGTATATAAAGTAAATCTTTTTCCCCATTGTCTCCCATTAGAAAAGTAAAGGGGTGTTTTTAAAAGTGAGCATAAAATCCCATGACAGAAATAACTTGATTCTGTTCAAGAATTTGGTGTAGGGAGGCTGGTGTTGTGGCGCAGCAGGTTAAGCAGCTGTCTGCAATGCTGGCATCCTATATGGGCTCCTATTCAAGTCCCAGCTGCACCACTTCCCATCCAGCTCCCTGCTACTGCTCCTGGGAAAGCAGCAGAAGATGGCTCAAGTCCCTGGGCCTCTGCACCCACATGGGAGACCCAGATGAAGCTACTGGCTCTTGACTTCAGCCTGGTCCAGCCCTGGCCATGGTGGTCATTTGAGGAGTGAATCAGTGGAAGAAAGACCTCTCTCTCTCTGCCTCTTTCTCTGTAACTCTGTCATTCAAATAATAAATAAGTATTTAAAAAAAAAAACTCC
The DNA here is from genome assembly GCF_964237555.1 of Oryctolagus cuniculus. Lineage (NCBI taxonomy): Eukaryota > Metazoa > Chordata > Mammalia > Lagomorpha > Leporidae > Oryctolagus > Oryctolagus cuniculus. The sequence continues at coordinate 18,333,035 of NC_091447.1, forward strand.
AATGCAATGACAGTATCACTGTCACCCCAGACTCCTTTGAAACGCATGCTCAGCACACTTCACGCTGAACTTCATGAGTCAGCTAAGCCCACAGTTCTCTCTCGTGACCCCTCGTGGTCACTCTATATAGTGGGCTTTGTGCACCTGCATGCAGAACTTGGCATTTATCTTTAGTGGTTTCCTCACCGTTGTCTCAGCAATGTCTTGGTGCTGAGACATTTGAATCTCAACTGCGTCATCCATAAAGCATCCCTTTCTCCCAGACATCAATGTATGGTGTCCATGAACTTGGTAAGCATTTTCTTTTTGTGCTCAATCAAATCAGTAATAAAAAATACTCAACAGAACCTTGTACAACTTCTAGAAGCCTTTCCCGTGGCCATCAGAGGAAATTCACATCTTTTAAATTAGGAAAGATAATCATAGCTTAAGAAAGACATGATTATACATAACCATCAATTTATTTTATTTATTTGAGAGACAGAAAGACAGAGAGCTCTAACTGCTGGTTCACTCCCCAAATAACTACCACAGCCAAGGCTGAGCCAGGCTAAAGCTGGCAGCCAGGAATTCCGTCCAGTTCTCTCACATGGGTGGCAGGGATCTAACCACTGAAGCCATCACCTGTTTCCTCCCAAGGTGCACATTAGCAGGACACTGGCACTGAGACAGGGATGCAGCTGTCCCAACCAGGGTCTTAACCACTAGGCCAAACACCTATGCTACAGGTAACCATCGAGATAATACTATGGAGCAGGGGTTTGGCTTAGCAGTTAGGAAACAAGTTGTGGAGCAGGTCCTGGCTCCAGAACCTGGGAGGCAGTGGTGATAGCCTGAGTAAGTAGCTTCCTGTCAGTCATGGGAGAGACCTGGTTTGCATTTCTGGCTTCTGGCTTCAGTCCCAACACGTGGCACAGGCATTAGGGGAGTAAACCAGAGGATGGAAGCCCTCCCCCTTTCCCTTTCCACTCGTCTCCCATTCCTCTTTCCCTCTCTGTCCCTATGCCTCCCAAGTAAAGAAAGTGCATGCCATTTTGCATGTCAAATGCAAAATGTAGCTCATATATATAGAAATTCAAACACATCTTTTACTGAAGACACCACTGAGTATAATGACTTCTTTGTTTTTAAGGAAAGATTAGATTTAAAAATAGAAGACTGATTAGCCTTAATTAATGCAGTTGCTTATTAGTCTTCCCTGCTGGTGACACCAGCTTATGTGCTGATTCTGATAACAACACACATGTCTTCCTAGTCCAGGGTTCCTAGGAATAGCTGTGAGTGAGGAGCCCAGTATGTGGCTTGCCAGCCTCCTGGATTCTGCTGCCCTCGGATGCCAGGAGATGAATGCCAAGGTGACCTGAGACCCATGGGCTGGGAAGCCAGAGCCAGGGCGTGTGCCCAGCGGCTCCTCCACATTGCTTCCTCAGTGCTGCTCACTGCTTCCCAGGGCTGTGCTGGTGACAACCCATGACTGTGTCCAGTTTATCTCAGTAATGGGCTTATTTTCCATTGGTGCTGCACATCCATCATGGGCCAGCTGGGACCTCTGCTCACCACTGTCACCAAGGACCCTTACTAGCAAGACATAGGCCCACTACCTCTCACAGCAAAGTCGCCCAGGAGTGCTATGCGAGTCACATTCACTGCCACACAACACCCAGGACAAGTCCGTGGCCCCACCTATCCCAGAGGGGACTGGAAGCATGATCCCACTGTGATGAGCACCATGGGATGATTTAGGACTAAGGTGCACCAGCCACCAGTGCACACAAAGGGCCTCCCAAGTCACCTGCCATGGATTGTGGGGGTGGAAAAGGAATAGGGCGGGGACAGCACAGCCTTTGGGACTGCAGCAGGCAAGGCTGGGGCAAAGGGTAGGAGAACTAGACCCGGGGATAGCAAGAGCAGAGGCTCCACGAGGGGCAGGGGCACTTGGGGACGAATAATGCAGTGAGGAGCTGAGGTCAGGCGGGCACAGCATATGGACAAATGCAAGGCTATGTGGTCCTCAGTCTGGACACCTCAGGGAAGCTGCGGCAGGCTCATAGCTGTGCTTCCTCAGGTTCTCCTGACTACGGCAGTGCAGAGGGCAGTGGCAAGTGCTGCAGGACAAGGTGGGGGGCGCTGCAGGGTCCTGGGTAGGAGAGGAAGGTACTGGGCTAGGGGCACCCAAGAGGAAGAAAGTAGAAGGGTCAGAGGCAAAGAGCAGAAAGAGGACCCTTAGGGCCAGCGCCATGGCTCACTTGGTTAATCCTCCACCTGCGGTGCCAGCATCCCATATGGGCACTGGGTTCTAGTCCTGGTTGCTCCTCTTCCAGTCCAGCTCTCTGCTGTGGCCTGGGAGGGCAGTGGAGGATGGCCCAAGTGCTTGGGCCCTGCACTCGCATGGGAGACCAGGAGAAAGCACCTGGATCCTGGCTTCGGATTGGCGCAGCGCCGGCCATAGCGACCATTTGGAGATTGAACCAACGGAAGGAAGACCTTTCTCTCTGTCTCTCTCACTGTCTATAACTCTACCTGTCAAATAAAAAGAAATTCCAAAAACAAAAAAGGAAAGAGAACACTCAGCAGAGTGGCCGAGGGGTGCTGTCAGGCCAGGCAAAGAACGTGGCGGAGCCTGCAGGCAAACAAGGGGATTCGAGCTTGCACAAGGTTCTGGGGCAACGTGGATGGCTCACTTGTGGAACCATCAGCAGTGTCTACAGCAAGCTGGAGCCAAGTCTCTCTTAGAGAGCAGATCCCTGGGATGGTAGATGTCTGTGCCAGAGCTTTCAGCTAAATCCATCTGACACTTCCTTCTCCCAGGGGCACCTGCCTTAAATCACTCTGCATTTACCGAGAGAGCTGCAGAAGGTGAGAGCTAACACCGAACAGTGAGCAGCCGTGGGAAATTCGTGTACAACCTGTACTTTCTTAGTGAAAACGCCCGAAATGGGTGTGAAAAGATGCTTCCCGTCTTCCTTGGACTTGGAAGCATGCATATTTCATAAAAATATCTTTAAAGACTTAGAGGAGCTACAGTGTGCCAGCAAGCGTGACATTCTATATGCATGAAGCAGAATTCAATTCCGGGCTGCTGCCACAGGCTGTGGGGGGTTCTGGAGAGTCCGGGCTGAGCTCCGCTATCAGGAGCAAGCCCATGGTCTAATTAGGCCTCCCTGGATGGACTAAAATCACAATCCACCAGAGCTCAGGTCATTTGAACTGCAGTGCAGCACCCACACAGGAGACAGACTCAGCAAAGGCCTGCAGCTGGGCCCTGCACAGCAGGCACAGGATCTGCTTCTCTCCTCCGTGCATAAAACTTTTGTTTAACAATGATTCCCATGCACCAGTGAATCGCTTTATTGTTTTTATATGGCTTGCTTTGTTATTACATCAGGAATTCCAGAGAGTGGGGAGAATGCCAAGCCTGCAGTTATGAGTGAGCCAGCTCTTCCTTGGGATTTGTCTGTTTGTTCGGGTTGTGGATAAGCACCTTGACTCTAAGGAGCAGCTTCTTGGAAGCTGAACACAAGCACCACATGAGGTCTTGCTACCCAGGAAGCAGTCTGGAATCAACAGCAGCAGCACAGCCCGGCAGCCTGTCGGAGACGCAGAACCTGGGGCAGCCCACTGCACCTGCTGCGGCCGAATCTACATTTTAACCAGGTCCTGGGAGAATGCAGACTGAAGTCTGAGAAGCGTAGACAGAAGGGACTCACCCAGGGGAGTAAGTTTGGGGACAGCTGGGGCCGTTCCACCTGAATGTCTGGGTTTCTCTTCATCCAGGAGCTTTCAGCTACTGACTAGCATTACAGCCTTGCCCTCCTTCCACTTGGGCTTTCCCCGACAAAGTCATCCGGGTCTGATAGAACTGGCGGTCACACATCTTCTCTCAACCTGCACAGCCTGTCCTGTTAGCGCCCTTGCCGGCTCTCTGAAAGGAAGGATACTGCAGTTGTTAGACCAGTGTCCTGGCCGAGCAACCCAGCCGTCCTTGGCTTCCACTTAGAATCCTTCTACACTAAATTCTCATCCAGGTGTCCAAGAGAGTGTTTCTCAGTCTTTTGAAACTTATGCTCATTTTAAAAAATGTAAGATTGGAGATGGTGCTGCAGCATTGGGGGTAAAGCTGTTGCCTGTGGTGCAGGCATCCCATGTGGGTACCAGTTCGAGTCCCAGCTGCTCCTCTTCCAATCCAGCTCTCTGCTATGGCCTGGGAAAGCAGAAGAAGATGGACCAAGTCCTTGAACCCCTGCACCCATGTGGGAGACCCAGAAGAAGCTCCTGGCCCCTGGCCCCCGGCTTCAGATCAGTTCTGCTCCGGCCATTGCAGCCATTTGGGGAGTGAACCAGCAGATGGAAGACTCTCTCTCTCTCTCTCTCTCTCTGGCTCTGCCTCTCTGTAACTCTGCCTTCCAAATAAATTTTTTTAAAAAAATGTAAAGATCTCACATTTGATTTTTAAAAAACAGCTAAATCTGGCACCGGCATTGTGGCATAGCGGGTAAATCTACCACCTGTGTAATGTCCACATCCCATATAGGCACAGTTCAAGTCCTGGCAGCTCCACTTCCAATCCAGCTCCCTGCTAATGGCTTGGAAAGCAGCAGACGATAGCCCAGGTGCTTGGGTCCCTGTACCCACATGGGAGACCCAGAAGAAGCTCCTGTCTCCTGAGTCCTGACTTCAGCCTACATTGGTAGCATATGGCCCTTCACATAAGAAAAAAGCAAGCATGACATGAGACACACCCAGGTATCTACTCGATTGCATAAAGCAACACAGGAAAGACAAACCTGAAATTAAAGATGCTGGCTCCCCACAGCAGGTGGGGGTTGGGTGGGGGAGGGAGGGCTGAGAAGGTGGGGCTTTTGTGTGCACAGCTCTGGGTTCAGATCTGGCTCTCAGTACTACTTCACACACACCCTCCCCCTCAAATAAGCAGACAGGTCAAAGCCACTGGGACTCAGCTGGAATGCACAATGAGAGGCAGACACTAGCAAATGAAGCCAACTCTCCTGCGCCATTGCTTGTGACACTAGCATCCCATATGGGAGCCAGTTCATGTCCTGGCTGCTTCACTTCCAATCCTGCTCTCTGCTATGGCCTGGGAAAGCAGTAGAAGATGACCCAAGTCCTTGGGTCCCTGCACCTGCGTGGGAGACCCAGAGGAAGCTCCTGGCTCCTGGGTTCGGCCTGACCCAGCTCTGGCCATTGGGGCCATTTGGGGAGTAAACCAGCAGATGGATCTCTCTCTCTGGCTCCCTCTCTCTGTCTGTAACTCTGCCTCTCAAATAAATAAAATCTTAGAAAAAAAATAAAATAAAATAGGAGGGTATGTACATGTGGATTACACACATGTCACATGCATGTGTTACCTGCCACTCTCTCTGTGTTAAGGGTTGAATGACACCCCAGTCACGATGAGACAAAGGACAAGGCAGAGCTTGGTCTCTGCACCAGGCCTTTGGAGAAGTGGCAGAATGCAAAGCCCGGCATGGAAATCACAAGACAAACCTGGAACTTTGTGTGGTGCCAGAAAATAAGAAAATACTCGGGACAGATGAGCCTGTCAGCAGCACACAGGGACCAACCAACCTGAAGGAGCCAAAAGCTGAAACAATTCAGGCCACAAAATCAATACAGCATTGGATTTTAAACTAGAAGAAATCGCCAATCAATGAGGCAAATATCCATATTGATGTCATTGAAGAAGCAAACAAGAAAGCCACAAATGATGGAGGAACCAAGGCCATGCTCCTTCATGGTGGGATGCGGCGAGCACTTAGGGGCAGACACAGGGCACAGCGCCCCCCACAGGCAAGCCCCCGCGATGAACTCTGCCAAGATTCGCTTGTAGATCAGAGAAATGCAAGAATCCCGCACTGGGTGGCTTTGGGACAGAATTAATTTCTGAGGTTCACAGCAGCCCCCCGCAACCCAGGGTCTTTTGTTTTTATGGCAGCCCCAGCAAACTAACACAGTGTGTGAAATTTGAGAGGGTTCCTTGAGAATATAACACTGCCTTGGAGGAGGGGGCAGGGTCATCACCTGTGGTGGGGAAGATGCTTTAGGGCCATTGCTTCTCAAATCACATCACAAAAGCTACTGTCAACTCTGCCCATGTGAACCAGGGCTGCCAACAAGCATACTACACACAGGTGCACATGCTACACACATCTATTCATACATGTACACACACAAATCACACACACACATGCCTACCCATGGAGTCAGTCCTTGGCATGGCAAGACTAACTTCCCAGTTAGTTCCTCAAGTCCTAGTAGGAACAATGGCAGCCTGGCTGTCCAGGGCAGGTAACAGGTGTATCCACCTGTGAGGACACCAGCTGAGAGAGAGGCTGCCTCCCCACCTGCTGGCACCAGTGATCAAGTACACTTCGGGCTTGTACACAGGGTCTTATTTGGACCTCAGAGGAGTGAGGAAGGCACTGTTTTCCACTTTGAAAAATGACTCATGAGGTGACATTTGAATAAATATAAATATTTGCTCCAACATCATAAATGTTCCATGTGCTGGTTCTGCTTAGACAATGTGTGCTACACGTTTTCCTGGTTAGTGGCACCGTGGTCTCCCACCTTCACTGGGGCCAGCTACAAGCACTTGACCTTCACCTCCCTCTGTCCCTCCCCTGCCCCCATCCAGTATCCAGCTGCTCCCCAAGCAGTGACTATTCACATCTGTATTATTTCCCTAACAACAGAGTGAAATGTGTACAGTGAGAAAAATGAGGCAGTTCATTATTCACGCGAGGAAAGAGCAAAGGATTTTCTGGACAGGTTGTGGTGCAGACCCTGTTGAGGAGAGAAATACCTCGTGCAATCTTTTTCAAGTGATTTCAGGAGACGCTTATAAAGTCCATCCTCGGTGCACAAACCCCAGGCTGGGAGTATCCAACAAATGATGCTTTTAAAATAGAATCGCTATTTCAATTGTAAAAAATATAACACCAAGCTTCCCATTGTAGTCATTTTTTTCAGCATACAGTCGGCAGCACGGTGTACATTGACACAGCCACACTCCCATCACCCCCCTGCCATGGCGCAACACTGTGACCCCCAGTCCCTCAAACACGAATTCCCCAGCCCGCCTCCCTTTCACCCTGGCAATTTCCATTCTGCTTTCTTGTTTGTTTTTTTTTTAATTTTTAGATTTAATGTTTCTAACATGTTGCTGTATTCACTTCATATGCAGATATTACATACATACATATATGTACTATATGTTCTTGAAAACAGGGGTATTAATGTGACTCTGACTTCTCGAGGGACCTCATCTTAGAAGAATCAAACCGTATTTGTCACCTCGTGACCGGCTCATTTCCATGAGCATGATGACTTCAGGGTTCATCTGTGCGGCAGTGACAGTGGGGACCGTTTCCCTCCTTTGTAAGGCTGGACGCTGCTCCACTGCACTGCCCCTGCCTCACCCATCCATGTGTCCGTGCCGGAGGACAGTGGCATTGCTCCCAGCCCTCAGCACTTGTGACTCAGCCTGTCATGCCTGTGTGGCCGCCTGCTTTTCTACTTACAAACTCTGCTCAAGTCTCAGATTCTCAACACCTCCCTGGAAATAGGTATTGTTTCTGTCTTGTTTTACTTTTTTTAAAATTGTATCTATTTATTTGAAAGGCACGGTTCCAGCCAGAGGTCCTCCCTCTGCTGGTTCACTCCCCAAGTGGCTGCAACAGCAAGGAGCTGGATGGGAACTGCAGCAGCCGGCACACAGACCAGTGCCCATACGGGACGCTGGTGCTGCAGGAGGCGCTGGACCAGCTATGCCATGACTCAGTCTCTGTTTTGCTTTTCAGACAGACACCGAGCTCAAAGCTTTAGGGGTCCACATGGCAGAGCAGGGGCTTGAACACAGGATTTCCAAATCAACACAGTCTGGGGTTCCCAGCTCCTTTGGTCTCATCTGGTTTGGGCAGGGAAAGGAGCACTCCTCAGTGGAGCCTCCTGGTCCTGGGGTAACAGGGGTGCAGGGCGTCACCCTTGTTTCCAAAACCACTGAAGCCCTCAGGAGCCCACAGGGAGTGTAGTTCTTTTTCACCTCAAATCTTCTTTCCCGTTCTGGAAGCTCCTAAGGCCTCAGGTGAGGAGGTGAGAAGGGGACACATTCCCCACCCACACCTCCACCCCCCAGGACACATTGAATAGGAAGGCTCAGGATTCCGTGGGTGGGTTCCATTGAACACCTCCTCCCATTTACAGCCTAGGGGATCTGATGCCTGCCGGGCCCAGGCTGGCTGGAGGGGAGTCAGGGAGAAGGGGGTGTCTGGGAGGGCAGTACCAGGTTCTTGGGTAACTGGTACTGAGAACCTCGCTGCTGGCCCCGGCCTGCTACAAGGCTCCCAAGCATTAACTGCCTGTAATTTTGACGTGTCAGATATTTAACAAGGAACAAATTAGCACTTGGGTCTTTTTTTTTTTTTTCGTCTCTGAGACAATCCAATTTCTATGCCATGCACCAACTTCTATATTTCAGAATGCATTTTTGAAGGTTAATTAGAGAAGCAGCAGAGATAGTGTTTTCCAAGAGGGATTTTTCTGGTAGCTTCCAGGTCTGTGGATGGTAGAAAAAATAACTTTCCGACACCGTAAATTGAGTATGTGAAGCTGTGAGAATAAGCCCATCTCATTAGTCATCGTGTCAATTATAGTACCTAAGGAACGATTTTGTAGCGATAGCATATTTATTTGATGCTGCAAAAACTACCTGGCCCCACTGTTAGGATGGTATTTGCTCTTAATGCTCCCAGTACCTCTTTAACAAAATGGCACTGCATAAAAATTTAGTGTGCTCCTACTGTAATTAAATGGCCCTAGTCATTTTTGCATTTATGATATAAACTATAATGGCTGTAAAATCCCGTAATTAACTTTCCTTGCGCCAACATTTCATACTTGAGAAATTCTCATTACAAATTTCATTACTGATTCACTTATCTGTAATTTGTCCTATGTAACCTAAAGAATATTAACAAATTTAGAGTCACTTTTGCTCTATTAAAAACGAAATATTAAAGTCTTTCACCTAGCAAGTCAATCACGCAATTTCAAAGGGCCCCCCTTGTGGGTCAAGTGTGGAGGTGAGAACGGTGGGAAGCGAGATCCCTGGATTCAAAGAACAGAGTGAGTGTGTTGGGAAATGCTTGCAGTGTTGCTAATTCAGCCCCCTTCTGTGGGGTGAGCCTCAGGTTCCCCTGGACCAGCCCCCGGGGAAAGCCCACAGCGCAGCAGGAGGAAGGATAGGGCCCAGCTGCCTGGGGCTTCCTGCCGCGCTGCCCCCACTCTCATCGCCTCCCCGGGGGCCGGGTTGGCTGCAGCGGCGCTGGCGGGGCTGTGACCAGCTCTTCCCGCGGGCTGCTCTGGCAGAAGTCTCTGCCAGCACACGCTGGAGACAGACTTCACCTGGGAAGGTCCCCACAGGAAGGGGGCCGGGTTCTCATTCACTGTCTCCCCACTGCTAGACCTCCCCTGCCCTCTCTCCTTGGGCAGAAGCAGACACACACCGTGGGTAACTGAAGTGGAACCCAGCGCCCAGGGCCTCTGTGTTCTCCTGGGCTGTGCTGGGTGCCTGCAGCCGGGCTGCCAGGCTGGCAGAGAAGGGGATTTCCCAGGAATAACCCCTGGGACTCTCTGTGTTCCTCCAGGACAGTCCAAGTCCAGGTAGAGAAAAAAGACAGCTTCTCTTTACCCTGCAGACGGGGGACAGGGGTGTCCCCATGCGCTGCTGAATACAGCCTGCATCAGTATCCCACCCGCCCACCCCTCCCGTAACATCCTATCTCAGCATTTCACTGCCTCCCGTAACCGCATTCATTTTATTCTAATTTGTAATTAACTTTTACAAAATTAAATTGGAGATAGAACATCACTGTCCCAACATAAATAATCCTGCTGCTGGATGTGGCCGTGTTAACGCCGTCAACAATACGACTCATAAATGAAAGAAATGTTGTCAGACTTACTACTTCTGGGTGCTCCATCTTTTAGAGGATATTACAGTGTAAATTGAAATTTTATATGATTTAATAAACCTCAAAAAGAGATTATGGCCGAGGAACCACATAACTGAAACAAATGGTCTTCCTCCCTCATTAGCGGGATGGCGCCTCGACCGACCAGGGCTCGTGGCCTTGGGCGTGCAGGCGGGTCTTTGACAACCCATAGCCCCTCAGAAACACCTAGAAGGCTGAGAGCCCTACAAGGCAGCAGCTGCAAACTCTACCCCGGGCGGGACTCCTCCAGGACGGTTCTTCATTTACACCCCGACTCAGACAAACAACAGGCTCTCTGGCCCCCAAGCAGCCCCCTGTCCTGCCCCACGTGCCAAGAGACCAAGCCCAGCCCCCGCGTCACCACGACAGACACTTTAGTCAAAGCAAGAACACTGCAGTAGAGGAGGAGGGAGTTCATTCCTCCTCCAACTCTGTTGCTGGGTTTATAGGGTTTTTATAGGGTTTCGGTTTAAATGGAACAATTCTTTGTTTTCAAAGCATCAGACTTCCCCTGTGTAGCCGGTGCCATTTTTCAGTGGTTTCTGGCTCACCCAGGAAATCATCAGGGTGGCAGAACAAAGAATGGTGGATGGATAGCCCAGCAGGGCCGTCGAAACCCCCAGTCCCTGTCTCTTGGTTTATTCCTGGGCCTCACCAGATTCCCTGATATTCCAGTCTGGAAAGCGGAGGCTGGGGAGGGGAGCGCTCTACACACACACACACACACACACACACACACGGTGCACTGGTTTCCTTTGAGCCTAGTGTGATTTCTGAGGCTTCCAGCTACATGTGGGAGGCACCTGCGCTGCACAATGTAAGGACCTGTCTGTGGCCTGCATCAGCACCCATCTGTAGTAGCTGAAGGCAGGCACCTCACGCCTCTGCCCATCACAGAGCAACTTTGAAGCCGTCAGCTGCACCGAATTACATGGGCAGACACCCGGAGATGCGGGGTGAGTGGGAATAAACCAGCGCCAGGGTCTGCAACTTCTGCAACACCCAAGCCCCGGGCGCCAGAGTGACTGGATACAGTGGAAACAGCGAATTAACAAGTACAGCGTTCCTGTATACAGAATAGAGAGGAGCCATGCAGAGGGTCAGCGAGACGACACAGACGACGCCAGGCAGCTCCTTCTGTGTGTGCAGAAGCTGAGCTCGCCGCAGGTGGCGGTCTGTCACTCTGAGCGGCCCCTGCGCGCCTGCACCTGTCACCCTTCCTGGCTCTGTGTCCTCCACGCACCTCCAAAAGGTATGTCCTCCACACACCTCTGGGCCGCTCTGTGATTGCACCCAACACCTCCCTCCTCCACCCCCACCCCAGGCTTGCAAGCTTCCAGCACCGCCCCCTCTCCCCCAATTCTGTGTCCCGCAGGGAGCACAGGCTGGCTCCCTGGCAGGGCCCACTTTGCATCTGTGGAATGAATTCTCCACAACACTTGAAGCTTGAAGCGCAGTGGGGGTTCCTAGCATTCACCCAGTCAGGTGATTTTGAGCCAAGAGCTGGACCTGAGAGAGCAGGTGAGTTGTACCTGCACCTTAAGGAGGAGAAAAGGTTCTCTGAGGGTTTGAGAGAGGGCTGGAGGCTGGGCGGCGCAGTGGGTGGGGGGTGGGGGGGGCCAGAACATGGCCTTCCGGGAAGCAGCGGTGCAGGGCTCTTGCTCAGACCCCGGGGTCTGTCCCCAGGGAGCTGCTTGCAGCCTGGCATGACTTCCACACTCTGGCCTGAAATGTGCGTCCTGTGATTTTTTTTCATCCTCGGAAATTATGTGAGAGGACACATGTGCAGGAGGATTAGTCCTCAATTTATAATAGATAAGGTTTACATTTTTAATAACGGAATTAGAACTTGGGAGAAACTTTATAACTGCACTATTAACCCACCACACTTAGGTTTTACATTAATCCGGTATTACTCACACTGTGACGGTCCACACTTTGGAAGGCGCTCGAGGCCTTGGAGCAGAAGGACACCTGTTCAGTCTGAGGCCAGATTTCTGAAGCTGTAAAATACTGCTGCTATGGGGAGGTTTTGGGAAACAGGGCTGACACATTGTGTATTTTAATTTTTAAAAGTGACATGAAATTAATTTTTCATTTTAAGACTTGGAAGCACTGCTTGAATTAACTAGAGGCACCCGAGTGTGAACTTCAAGCATGAGAATATATGAATTAAGAACCTGAAACCAGGGCCGGCACTGTGGCAAGGCGGGTGGGGCCACTGCCTGCAGTACTGGCATCCCATGTGAGTGCAGTTTGAGTCCTGGCTGCTCCACTTCTGATCCAGCTCTCTGCTGCAGCCTGGGAAAGCAGAAGATGTCTGAAGTCCTTGGGCCCCTGCACTCGCATGAGAGACCTGGAGGAAGCTCCTGGCTCCTGGCTTTTGACTGGCACAGCTTGGGCCGTTGCAGCTATCTGGGGAGTAAACCAGCGGATGGAAAACACCTCTCTCTCTCTCTCTCTCTCTCTCTGCCTCTCTGTAACTCTTTTCAAATAAATAAATAAAATGAAAAAAAATTTTTTAAAAAGACTGAAACCCAAGGAGGAGGTTTGGTGCAGCAGTGAAGGTACCCACTTGGGACAGCTGCAATGAGATGCCTGCATCCCCTATCAGAGGGCCTGGCATCATGTCCCGGCTCTGCTTCTGCTTCCAGCTTCCTGCTACTGCACACCTGGGAGGCAGCCAGGGATGGCTCAAGTACTTAGGTCCCTGCCACTCACATGGGAGACCTAGATTGAGTTCTGAGCTCTTGGCTTTGATCTGGTTCAACCCCAAGCTATTAAAGGCATTTGGGGAGTGAACCAGGGAATGGAAGAGCTCTCTGTCTTTAAAATAAAGTTGGCAATTCAACGTTCAAAAAAATTTAAAAAGTAAGGGGAGACCTCCTATATCTCTGCCCACACTCAGGCACGGACTTTAGCATGACTTACAAAGTGACCGCTATCCCTTAAATAGATAGGTATGGATTTAAAATGGGCCAAGAGGAAAAAAAGCTACTCAGAAAATATGCATCCTGCTGCTTACAGAAAAGAAAGGGGTTTATCCAAAGGGGTTTGTCCAATATCCTAGGCATTAATTCTGATAGTAAATAAAATTGTCTACTAAAATAAGGTATTCTTGGCTCTAAACGCATCTATTTATCAACAGTTATGATAAAAATTAATAGCAAGAGTAAAGCATGGTTTATAAGATGGGGCAGAATCTTTGAAAAAAGAGGAAATATGTAACACTTTCTTTCAACAGCCATTCAATGTCAAATCAATATCCCATTTTCTTAGTGATAAATTCAAAATGAGCATCCGGTGCTTCCTGCTTTAACTGATGTATGATCACCACCTTTTATTTACTCTCTAGACTTCTAAAGAAGGATCATTTTCATGTCACCTGATCATCTTGATATTTTCTGTATTATGGTCAGCGGAATACACACAGATGAACAAAACGGCATTAAGTATCTCAAAATCAGGATACAGAAATTTTTTTTCATCCTTTAGGGCTAACAAGCAAGGGCCGGTATTCAAAGCATCCAGCTGTCAACACCATGATTTCCACTGTCGTCTGCATCATAATCTGTTTCTTAGTAACACTTGGTCTGAGCGGCAGTCATAGAATTAATTATACTTCATTTTGCTGCCTTTAACAGTATTGACCAAATTTAAGAACAAATGAGAAGTGCTTATCAAGCTTGAAGAAAATAATCCATCAGTGGCACAATTTAAATTCTCTGCAGTTCTCTTATTAATCAAAGTAACACTTACTATCCTATCTCCACTTCCCATTAACAGTCATTAAGCCCTGCTGCTGATTGAAGCAATTTCTTTAGGGATCTCAACCTCATTTTTAAGAGAACTTCTTCAGTGGAAAACAATATCATATAAGCACGGAGACTTAAAAGAGAGGAGGAAGGTTCTTCAATCATGAGCTGACCTTGATACTTTTCAACAGGGTAAGTTCAAAAAAGTACACAACTCCAAGATTCAAACTTCAGAGAGCGGACGGACTGCCCTTGTCTCTGTGCCTCCAGGAGACAACAATCCAAGAAGCATGGCACAGACTTGGGTTAAAGAACTGACCCAGCCCCTCCAAACCGCCATGGCTCTCATCTTACTCTCTCATTCGAAGCACTGGGACACACCAAGATGGGTCTACCAGGAATACTTGGCCTTGACTCGTGGCTGTGCATAGGCAGAGTGCCTGGGTTAAGACCAAGTCTTAGGTTGGAGACTATTCTCAATGCTGCCAACCCATGAGACCTGAAAGAACTTGTCTAGCCTGTCTCCAGTTTTCTCTGAAACGGAAATAAACCTATCACATGCTCTGTGTTTACCTCTCCAAGTTGTTGCGGGGAACACATGAGAAAATGTGGGCCAAGGTGCTCTGAGACTGCTGAATGTGATACAAGTGTTAGTAAGTTGAGACCTAGAAGTCATGGATGGGGTTTCACTTGATTCTATCCCAGGTCCTCGCTGAATGCTGATGCAGAGCAGGTGGCCAAGAAGTGTTGTTTATTCATTTGTGTGAGCAAGTAAAAAAAGCCCATTTGAAACAGCACAGGAGTCTTTACAAAAGACTATAATACAAGTAGAGTGCAAGAGGCTGTGGACACACAAACATGACTCGAGGGCAACATGGAAACAATACTTCTGTGGCTAAAACAAGTTCTGTAATCAATATTATTAAGAAAATTGGTGGCCTTGGGGCCGGCACTGTGGCACAGTAAATTAATCCTCTGCCTGCGGTGCCAGCATCTCATATGGGCACCTGTTCTAGTCCCAGCTGCTCCTTTTCCAATCCAGCTCTCTAATGTGGCCTGGGAAAGCAACAGACGATGGCCCAAGTGCTTGGGCCCCTGCACCTACATGGGAGATCAGGAACGCACGCCTGGCTCCTGACTTCGGATTGGTGCAGCTCTAGCTATTTCGGCCATTTGGGGAGCAAAACAGCGGATGGAAGACCTCTCTCTCTGTCTTTCCCTCTCACTGTCAGTAACTCTACCTCTCAAATAAATAAAAATCTTAAAAAAAAATAAAAGAAAATTGGTGATCTTAAGAGGAACAAGCCCAGGGCCAGTGCTATGGTGCAGTGGGTTAAAGCCCTGGCCTAAAGCACCAGCATTCCATATAGGCGCTGGTTCTAGTCCTGGCTGCTCCACTTCCAGTCCAGCTCTCTGCTATGGCCTGGGATAGCAGTGGAAGATGGCCCAAGTCCTTGGGCCCCCGCACCCGCGTGGGAGACCCAGAGAAAGCTCCTGGATCCTGATTGGCACAGCTCCAGCCATTGCAGTCATCTGGGGAGTGAACCATTAGATGGAAGACCTCTCTCTCTCTGTCTCTACCTCTCTCTCTATAATTCTTTCAAATAAATAAAAAATAAATCTTTAAAAAAAGGGGGGGGGGGAGAACAAGCACAGATATTGGTGATTCCCAATCCTGGCCTGCTGGCTTGGTCACACCAGGCAAGATAGGAAGATGGGAAGATGGGAAGATGGGAAGATGGGAGTGCCTTGACCACTGCCTCAGTACCCGGGGTTTAACATCAGCACCACTGACAGCAACTTCAGCAGCCACGCTGCCAATAGAGAAGTCACCAAGTTGAATGCAAAGTAATCACAAGTCAGGATTGGGGACTGGACCTGGACTCAGGCTCTGGGGCTGTGTCTTATTTGCAGCATCAGTTCACCATGTTAAGGGATTCTGATGTTCTAGGGTCTCACTTGCTTCCTGCAAAATCCCTTGGAAACCAGTACTTCCTTCTGGTTATTCATTGTCATTCACCATCATCCCAAAACTTATAAAAGCCAAATGGCACAAAGCACTGGTTATAAAAGTCCAAGGTCAAGCTTGTTGGTGAGGCCCAGGAGCTTGCCTCAGTCACCCAGCTGTCGGCTGTTAGTTCATTCACAAGTCACCTCCCTCCTTCAAGTGGCCTTGGGGGATCTGTCTTAAAGCTCTTCTCCATCCCCGAGGAGGAGATTACCTATGGAGAAGACCTGCCTGGGCCAGCGGACAGGCTCAGGAGGGATTTCAGCACTGCCACTGCCTTCTTATTTCTACGCTTTAAACACAGAGCCCCTTTGGTTTGGGTTGGCCCAAAGATAAAGGTTTGGGAGATTAGACATCCAGGATGGATCCATTATTCCTTTAACTCAAACCCCCAGAAGGGATAAATCAAGACCTGGATCTGAATTTGCTTGGCCAGCATAGATGTAAAGACACCTTTCAATAGGCCACTGGGCCTGATGCCTAAAGACGATCGTGTAATCAATGAAACGAAAAGATGGAACAACCTCAGATTCTGACGACCGCTGATGCTTTCAGCTGCAGACCATGCCCTGTTCTGAAGACACCAGATGAGAGCAGAGTTCAGTGGGGAGTGAATTTTCCTTCCTTGAAGAGATACAGGGCACCATCCACCACTTAATTTCTGAGAAGACATTAAATGCTTGATTCTCATCTCTAAGAAATGAAATGCTGAGCTGGATTTTTGGATCAATGGAATACCTACTCCTGTTAAAGCACTTAAAAAGGAAAACATCTACGAAATGTCCCATTAGGCTGACAAATTTATAGCACCATGAAAAGTGTGCCAGCAGTTTCAAAGCTGAACAGAGCATTGTGTTTAAAGAGTATGAATGGATTTGAGTTTGGCAATATTTCATCTATATGAACAAGTTTAGCTATCACATCTCTTCCCAATATTTCCCACATTTACTTTTAACTAGGCATATGTATGCCATGACAGGATACGGACATCATCTTAAAAAATAAGTTGTAAAATGAATGATATTAAATGGACTTGCACAGCGTGAAGACATGGAAATATATTCTCATCTTGATGTGTGGGGCTGTGCAGACATAAATGCCATTAGCATTAATGGTAATTATGTGCGTAAATCCCCATGCTCTTGAGGAGAATATGCCCCTTGGTTTTGTGAGTACAATGACTGGCTCATTTTTGAAACTAGAAACAGCTGAGGGTTTTTCCCCTTCTAACTTGGAGAGACACAGGCTAGCTCAGAGCATAAAACCTGATCATCACCACTCACCAAAAATCTGCAGTTCAAGCACTTTGAGACTCCTTTGCTTTGGAAAAGCTGAAGAAATAGGGGGAAAAAATTCCCCCAACCATCATCTGTGTGTTCTAGTAGTTTCTGCGATGTCATTGAGAGTCGCCCATCATCTGGTAGGACAGTTACACCACAGGAGCTTTGCTCTCTCCTGACGAACTCATTTTATTACGATCTGATAAAGAGCGAGAGTGCTATTTTTCATCCATCCAGGAAAAGCTGTTTAACTACAATGAAAACTTGCAGAAAGTAAGCAAATTTAACATCCTGTTCACCCAAGCCGATAACTTCCAATCTTATTAAACCAGGCAGGCGGGTGACAGTTCCAGGGGAAAGGTTCAAGACCTCTCTCTTTAATTCTTAAGTCAATAAGGCACTGTGGCCAAGTGTTTGGTTAAGCTTCACCTTACATGATAGGAAAACCAAAAAAGTCCTCTTTGCCAAAAAGTCCGAAGACATTAACACTGAGGGCCACACGCTTTGTAACTTCACAAAGCCCTTCATCAAGGTAATAGGAAGAGGGAGCAGAGTGACACATGTAATTAAAATATACATAAAAAACAAGCCATTGTGGCTTTCAATTACAATGGAACTAAGAAGCAACCATATTATTTCTACCAACTATTTTCACTTAGCACAGTTCAGATGGAATTATTGCCATGACCTTTTAAAAATGTGAAAGAGTGAATCAATACCCTTTCAGAGGCAAGATTGCAAGAGCCGAATTGGCCATGCTGTAATGGTGTGTATTTCTGCATCAGAAGGCAGTTGAAACCTAATTATCGTCAATCACATACAAGGTAGTTCCACGTACTGATGAGCCTGTGCAGAGAGCAGTGTGCACGTGAGGGTCTGCTGTGAGTGGGTCTTCAAGATGGAAGAGCACGTGGGAAGGGGGCGGGATCTCAGAAGCCCTGGGCCAGCAGAGTTGGGCTTACAGGTGAGTTATAGGGAATGTCACTCATTTACAATAACTAACAGTGGCCTGTCAGAAACAGCCACCTGTAAATGATGCATGAATGGCTGGCAGCCTGCCACCCCCCAAAAGACCTTGCAGCCAAGAATCACATTTCATTGTCGAGGTCATCGCAATGCTTACTTGGATACATGCCATATATTATTAAAAAATAACAAACAGCCAATCAGCAACAATTCTTAAGGCTCAAGGGCAAAACAGCCAACCTGCTTCCAGAAAATAGAGAACAAACATCCAAACGCCATTTTTTTTAAAACGATTTATTTATTTGAGAGGCAGACTTACAGACAGAGGGAGGGAGAGACAGAGAGAGGTCCTTCATCCACTGGTTCACTCCCAAATGGCCACAATGGCTGGAGCTAGGCTGATCCAAAGCCAAGAGCCAGGAGCTTTTTCTGGGTCTCTCTCGTGGGCGGATGCAGGGGCCCAAGCACTTGGGCCATCTTCTACTGCTTTCCCAGGCCATTAGAGGAAGCTATTATCAGAAGAAGAGCAGTTGGGACACCAACCAATGCCCACATGGGATGCCAGAGCCACAGGCAGAGGCTCAACCTACCATGCCCAGCACCAGCCCCGCAAGAGCCAATTTCTCCAGATAGAAAGAAGCAATACTGCAGACACCTGCAAAAGGCGGCAAGTGGGGAGAATACATATGTACACTTCTCTGGAGCTGTTTCCAGCATGATGCCATCAAGAAACAAAAATAAAAATGAACTTCTCTTCATCAACCACAACCACAGCCCCAAATGCCAGGCTACGTGCTGACGGCAGGTTCACAGGCCATGCCAGCCTTGGGAACCAGTTTGCCAGGAAAATAAGTCAGGACCTCAGATTTGATCTTTCCATGCAGTTCCATCATTCTCCAGTCTTCCTGAGGACATTAGGAAGCCCTGCGTACTGTGACACATTTTTCTTGTGAAGTCAATCTTTTCTATGACATCAGAAGGCCATACTGTGTTCTAAATTTTATTCAACAGCCCAAATAAGGGTAGAAGTTTGAACCATTTGCTATATTTCCACATAAGAAATATAGCATTATCAAATATTCTGGATAGCCAACTATAAAGAAGTGTTTGGACAACCTCTGCACCTTTTTTTTTTTTTTTTTTGCAAATAGAACAGCCAATTCTGGAACCATTCCATTTCAAGTACTGCCCCATGTAGCTTGGTGCTAAGAATCTCAGTAACACTCATTTTCACGCTCCTCCTCCCGTCTCCATGTCCCCCTATGGAAATGGAGGATTCGGCATATTTGTTAGCATTACACAGTAATTGGACAATCTTTTGTTCAATGCTCTTAATGTTCCTAGAATAAAAACATTAAAAATGAACTTAAAAAAAGGAATACTCATTACACATAAGCAATAGTTTTTAATTTAGAAAAAGAGTCTAATTGAAATTACATTTGTTATGCAGAGACTACCAATAATTATCTTGGCTTCAAATGTGCAAACACAAAGAATTTTTTTTAATTGATGACTCTTTTCAGAAGTGGCTACTACTAGTTGAATTCAGTGATCCAGAGACCAGTCCGTGATATCAGAGTGTCCCCAGGTATACCAGAGGCCCTCAGAGCTGTGTGGTAGCACCCATGGCTGCCAGTTCAGCCACCGCAGGCTTCTGTGAGATTGCGGGCCTGGCAGGAAGTCACAGCACTTGTCCCAATCTCAGCACCTCAACCACAAAATCCTTGCACTAGGCAAACTGTCTCCTTGCGAAGAGATGACACACCATCACCTCAGGCTCTGGTTTCTTCCATGTGGCCACCACAAACGAGAGAATCAAGGGACAAGCGGGGAAACTGAAAAGGGAAGTTGGAGTCACGGCCTCCCTGCAGGGATTTGGAGGAGTCACCCATGGCCAAAAGCAGAGACTGACAGTTCCCAGGGACCTCTTCCTGGAGCCCATAACTCACTTGTGTTTCAGAACAGCACACAGAGCCTCTCTCTAGAATAGCTCATGGCCAGAGTCAACCTTAACACCTGTTCTGTATGAGAAATCGTGTTATTGCAATGTATGCGGCATCAATCTCTACCGTACAGTACCCACTCCAAGTCCTCTTAACCAGTCTTCTCAACACACTGCGATCTAAGGTCCCACAAGTGCTATAAAGTGGTTGCTGTTGACCATTGTCTTGTTTTAATGTCCCCTAAATAATAATAAACTTTAATGCTAAAAAAAAAATCCATTTTCATTCAGGAACATAGTTCTTGTGAACTACTGTAGGATGTAAAAAAATGAATAAATTCCTCTCGGCATCTTAATTTGCAGGTAACTGAGGCTGTTTGTAGGTAGAAGTCTCACATTGAATTTGAAATCTATGTGACTGTTTAATATCATTAAGGGAGTCCTGTATTGGCTACAAAGGCTCAGTAAAGTACCTGGTTTCCATGTGGTTAGATCAATCTATTTCTGTAACACTGTACACTAGTGTTTCCCCTAGAGTACTCCTTGTAATGCCGAGAAAGTGTCAGAAATAATGACTGTCTACCTATATCTGCAATAAAACGTAGAGCATGGATATTATAGTTGTAAGTATCAAAGATTTATTTCATGACTGCAGGTAATGATGAATCTTTTAGCACAACTAATGTCTAGAGGAAACCTCTCTTCTTCTCCGAGCTGTCACATGGAGACTATTTATAGGGCCCTTAGTGCGGTGAGGTTTTAGCATA